>NW_011494635.1:11761491-11771789 GCF_000754665.1 Bison bison bison
TTCATGGGGTCGCAAAGAGTTGGACACGACTGAGCAACTTCACTTTCACTTTTCACTTTCATGCATTGAAGAAGGAAATGGCAACCCACTCCAGTGTTCTTGCCTGGAGAATCCCAGGGATGGGGGAGCCTGGTGGGCTGCCATCTATGGGGTCGCACAGAGTCGGACACGACTGAAGTGACTTAGCAGCAGAGTTAGGTTATATTTTTATATACCATCCATATATCTTGTTCCTTCCACTAAAACACATTATGATAGTGGTACTAAGCATGAAGATATATGAAGCATTCTCCAATATTTGCATAGTTATATATCCAAAATAGTAGATCATCCAGGTGCGGAATAGACACAACAAGAAAACTACTTTCTCTTTGGTTTGACGATCAAAATGTTAAAATGACTTTTTCATTTGTGGGTAATAAAGAAAAAGTTTATAGGACAGCTGGTCCAAGTTGTAAAGTCATAAGCTTAATGAGTATATTTGTAAAATATGCAATTTGAAACTTTTTTTAATGGTAATGAAGTCTAGTTAAAATGTGGCACCATGAAAACCTGAAAAACAATGGAGCTTAGAAATCTGCCCCCATAAATGCTCAGGACAAGGTATAGGAAAAAGCAAAACCATGACCAGAGAACATCTTTTTTATTTTCAGGACTCCACAGGAGACTTCTTTTTGTGTAAGTGAACTGTCTAACAGTTTTTTTTGTTGTTGTTGTTGTTTTGCTTTTTGTTTTATTTTTTTCTTTTTAATCTATTTACTTTTTAATTGAATAATTGCTTTACAGAGTTTTGTTGTTTTCTGTCAAACATCAACATAAATCAGCCATAGCTGTACCTATGTCCCCTCCCTCTTGAACCTCCCTCCCATCTCCCTCCCCATCCCACCCCTCTAGGTTGTTACAGAGCCCTTGTTTGAGTTCTCTGAGACACACAGCAAATACCCCTTGGCTATCTATTTTACATATGGTAATGTAAGTTTCCATGTTACTCTCTCCATACATCTCATCCTCTCCTCCCGTCTCCCTGTGTCCATAAGTCTGTTGTCTATGTCTGTTTCTCCATTAGTGCCTTTCAAATAAATTCATCAGTACTGTCTTTCTAGATTCCATATCTATGTGCTAGTATATGATATTTCTCTTTCTCTTTCTGACTTAACTTCACTCTGTATAATAGGTTCTAGGTTTACCTACCTCATTAGAATGGACTCTAATGCATTCTTTTTTTTTTTTTTTTAAACTTTACAATATTGTATTAGTTTTGCCAAATATAGAAATGAATCCACCACGGGTATACCTGCGTTCCCCATCCTGAACCCTCCTCCCTCCTCCCTCCCCTACCCTCCCTCTGGGTCGTCCCAGTGCACCAGCCCCAAGTATCCAGTACCGTGCATTGAACCTGGACTGGCGACTCGTTTCATACATGATATTATACATGTTTCAATGCCATTCTCCCAAATCTCCCCACCTTCTCCCTCTCCCACAGAGTCCATAAGACTGATCTATACATCGGTGTCTCTTTTGCTGTCTCGTACACAGGGTTATTGTTACCATCTTTCTAAATTCCATATATATGTGTTAGTATACTGTATTGGTGTTTTTCTTTCTGGCTTACTTCACTCTGTATAATAGGTTCCAGTTAGAAATATTACATTGTGTATATGTACCACAACGTCTTTATCCATTCATCTGTCAATGGACATCCATGTTCTAGCTATTGTAAATAGTGCTGCAATGAACATTAGGGTACATGTGTTTTTAAGTTTTGATTTCCTCAGGGTATATGCCTAGGAGTGGGATTGCTGGGTTATATGATGGTTTTATTCCTAGGTTTTTAAGGAATTTCCATACTGTCTTCCATAGTGGCTATATCAATTTACATTCCCACCAACAATGCAAGAGGGCTCCCTTTTCTCCACAACCTCTCCAGCATTTACTGATGGTAGACTTTTTGATGATGGCCATTCTGACCTGTGCAAGGTGATAGCTCATTGTAGTTTTGATTTGCATTTCTCTAATAATGAGTGATGTTGAACATCTTTTCATGTGTTAGTTAACCATCTTTATGTCTTCTTTGTAGAAATGTATGTTTAGGTCTTTTTTCCCACTTTTTGATTGTGCTTTTTGCTTTTCTGATATTGAGTTGTATGAGCTGCTTGCATATTTTGGAAATTAATCCTTTGTAACTGGTTTTATTTGTTATTATTTTCTCCAATTCTGAGGATTGTCTTTTCACCTTGTTTATATCTTCCTTTGCTTGCAAAAGCTTTTATGTCTAATCAGGTCCCACTTGTTTATTTTTCTTTTTATTTCCATTATTCTAGGGGGTGGGTCATAGACGATCTTGCTTTGATTTATATCATTGAGTGTTCTGCCTATGTTTTCCTCTAAGAGTTTTATAGTTTCTGGTCTTACATTTAAGTTTTTAATCCATTTTGAGTTCATCTTTTTTTTTTTTCCAATTTTAATTTAAAAAAATTATACATGTGTTCCCCATCCTGAACCCTCCTCCCTCCTCCCTCCCCATACCATCCCTCTGGGTCGTCCCAGTGCACCAGCCCCAAGCATCCAGCATCGTGCATTGAACCTGGACTGGCATCTCGTTTCATACATGACATTTCACATGTTTCAATCTTTGTGTATGGTGTTAGGAAGTGTTCTAGTTTCATTCTTTTATATGTAGCTGTCCAGTTTTCCCAGCACTATATATTGAAGAGGTTGTCTTTGCCCCATTGTATCCTCTTGCCTCCTTTTTCAAAAATAAGGTACCCATAGGTGCATGGGTTTATTTCTGGGCTTTCTATCTTGTCCCATCGGTCTTTATTTCTGTTTTTGTGCCAGTACCATACTGTCTTGATAACTGTAGCTTTGTAGTATAATCTGAAGTCAGGAATGTTGATTCCTCCAGCTCCATTCTTCTTTTTCAAGATTGCTTTGACTATTCAGGGTCTTTGTGTTTCCATATGAATTGTGAATTTTTTTTCCTAGTTCTGTGAAAAAATGCCATTGGTAATTTGATAGGGATCACACTTGAATCTGTAGATTGCATTTGGTAGTATAGTCAATTTCACAATATTGATTCTTCCTACTCAGGAATATGGAATATCTCTTCATCTGTTTATGTTGCCCTTGATTTCTTTCATCAGTATCATATAATTTTCTGTATACAGTTCTTTTTTCTCCTTAGGTAGGCTCACTTCTAGATATTTAATTCTTTTTGTTGCAATCATTCATTCCTTAAAAATCTTTCTGATTTTTAGTTAGTATATAGGAATGCAAGTGATTTCTGTGTATTGATTTTGTATCCTGCAACTTTGCTAAACTCACTGATTAGCTCTAGTAATTTTCTGATAGTATCTTTAGGGTTTTCTATGTACAGTATCATGTCATCTGCAAACAGTGAGAGCTTTACTTCTTCTTTTCTGGTCTGGATTCCTTTTATTTCTTTTTCTTCTCTGGTTGCTGTAGCTAGGACTTCCAGAACTATGTTGAAAAATAGTGTGAGAATGCACACCCTTGTCTTGTCCCTGATCTTAGGGGGAATGCTTTCAGTTTTTCACCATTGAGAATAATGTTTACTGTGGGCTTATCATATATGGTCTTTACTATGTTGACTCCTATGCCCATTTTTGAAGAGTAAGTGCTGAATTTTGTCAAAGGCTTTTTCTGCATCTATTGAGATTATCGTATGGTTTTATCTTTAGATTTGTTAATGTGGTATATCACATGTATTGATTGCATATATTGAAGAATCCTTGTGTGTGTGTGTGTGTGTGTGTGTGTGTGTGTGTTGTCTTTGTCTGGTTTTGGTATCAGGGTGATGGCAGCCTCATAGAATGAGTTTGGAAATGTTCCTTCCTCTGCAATTTTTTGAAAGAGTTTTAGAAGGATAGGCATTAGCTCTTTTCTAAATGTTTGATGAAATTCACCTGTGAAGCCACCTGGTCCTGGGTTTTTATTTTGGGGATTTTTGATCACAGTTTTCATTTCAGTGCTTGCAACTGAAGTGAAAGTAAAAGTCACTCAGTTGTATCCAACTCTGCAACCCCATGGATTATATAGTCCACGGAATTCTCCAGGGCAGTGTACTGGAGTGGGTAGTCTTTCCCTTCTCCAGGAGATCTTCTCAACCCAGGAATTGAACCCAGGTCTTGTTCATAATTTCTATTTCTTCCTGGTTCAGCCTTGGAAAATTGAACTATTCTAAGAATCTGTCCATTTCTTCCAGGTTAACTATTTTATTGCCATACAGTTGCACATAATAGTCTCTTATAATTCTTTGTATTTCTGCATTGCCTGTTGTAACCTCTCCTTTTTCATTTCTAACTTTGTTGATTTGATTCTTCTCCCTTTTTTTTTAAAATAGGTCTGGCTAAATG
Source organism: Bison bison bison (assembly GCF_000754665.1). Classification (NCBI taxonomy): domain Eukaryota; kingdom Metazoa; phylum Chordata; class Mammalia; order Artiodactyla; family Bovidae; genus Bison; species Bison bison. The sequence continues at coordinate 11,765,868 of NW_011494635.1, forward strand.
TTTGTCAATTTTGTTTATCTTCTCAAAGAGTCAGTATTTGGTTTTATTCATCTTTACTATTGTTTCTTTCACTTATTTTCATTTATTTCTACTCTGATCTTTATGGTTTCTTTTCTTCTGTTAATTTTGGGGTTTATTTGTTCTCCCTTTTCCAGCTGTTTTAGGTGTAAAGTTAGGTTGTCTATTCGATATTTTTCTTCTTTCTTGAGGTAGGATTGTATTGCTATAAACTTACTCTTAGAACTGCTTTTGCTGTGTCCCATAAGTATTGAGTTGTCTTTTTTTCATTGCCATTTGTTTCTAGAATTTTTTTGATTTCCCTTTTGATTTCCTCAGTAACTGTTCATTATTTAGAAACATATTGTTTAATCTATATGTGTTTGTGTTTTTTATAGGCTTTTTTTTTCCTTCTTGTAATTGATATCTAGTCTCATAGCATTGTGGTCAGAAAAGATGCTTGATTACAATTTCAATTTTCTTAAATTTACTGATTTGTGATCCAAGATGTGGTCTATCCTGGAGAATACTCCATGTGCACCTGAGAAGAAGATGTATTCTGCATTTGGATGGAAAGTCCTGAAGATATCAATGAGACCCATCTGGTCTAATGTATCATTTAAGATGTTTGCTTATTATGTTCTGTTTTGATGATCTGTTCATTGGTGTAAATGCGGTGTTAAACTCTCCTACTGTTATTGTGTTACTGTTAATTTCTCCTTTCATGTCTGTTAGTGTTTGTCTTACGTATTGAGGTACTCCTATATTGACTGCCTAGATATTTACAATTGTTATTTCTTCCTCTTGGTTTGATCCTTTGATCATTATGTAGAGTCTTTCCTTATCTCTTGTAATAATTTTTATTTTAAGGTCTATTTTGTCTGATATGAGGATTGCTACTCCAGCTTTCTTTTGCTTTCCATTTGCATGGAATATATTTTTCCATCCTCTCAATTTCAGTCTGTATGTGTCTTTAGGTGTGAAGCAGATTTCTTGTAGACAGAATATATATGGTTCTTGTTTTTGTATCCATTCAGCCAGTCTATATCTTTTGTGTGGAGCATTTAATCCATATAAAGTAATTGTTGATATATATGTTCTATTGCCATTTTCTTAATTGTTTGGGGTTTGTTTTTGTAGATCTTTTTCTTCTCTTATATTTCTTGACTATATAACTCCCTTTAACATTAGTTGTAAAACTGGTTTGGTGGTACTGAATTCTCTTAACTTCTGCTTGTCTATAAAACTTTTGATTTCTCCATCAATTTTTGAATGAGATCCTTGCTAGGTAGAGTAATCTGGTTGTTGATTTTTCCCTTTTAGTACTTTAAATACACCCTGCCATTCCTTTCTTGCCTGCAGAGTTTCTGCTGAAAAATCAACTGTTAAGAGAATGGGTTCCCCTTCTGTGTTACTTGTTGCTTTTCTCTTGATGCATTTAATATTCTTTTTTTGTGTTTACTCTTTGTTAGTTTGATTGGCATGTGTCTTGGCATGTTTCTCTTTGGGTTTACCCTATATGGGGCTCTTTGTACCTCTTGGACTTGATTGACTATTTCCTTTTCATGCTAGATAAATTTTCAACTATAATCTCTTCAAAAATTTTTTCATACCCTTTCTTTTTCTCTTCTTCTTCTGGGACCCATATACTTCAAATATTGGTGTGTTTAATATTGTTCCAGAGGTCTCTGAGGCTGTACTCAGTTCTTTTCATTCTTTTTACTTTATTCTTCTCTTCAGCAGCTATTTCCACCATTTAAAGTTCCAGCTCACTGATTGGTTCTTCTGCCTCAGAAATTCTCCTATTGATTTCTTCTACAGTATTTTTAAATTCAGTAACTGTGCTGTTTGTCTCTGTATGTTCATTTTTCCATTATTCTAGGTATTTTTAATTGATTCTTGCATTTTCTACATTTTATTATCAAGGTTTTAGATCATCCTTACTATCATTATTCTGAATTCCTTTTCAGGTATTTGCCTAGTTCCTCTTCATTTATTTGGACTTGTGTGTTTCTAGTTTGTGCCTTCATTTGTGCAGTATTTCTCTGCCTTTTAATTACTTTTGTTTTTTAGCTTACTGTGCTTGAGGTCTCTTTTTTCCAGGCTTCAAGGTTGAATTCTTTCTTTCTTTTGGTTTCTGTCCTTGTAAGTTTGGTCCAATGGTTTGTGTAAGGTTTCTGTAGGGTGCAAATTTTTCTTGCTTTCTGGTGGGAGAAGGTGAGTTTCCCCCGCCCGCCTCCTCCCCCCCGATGGCTATGGCTGAGTGAGGTGGTAATCCTATTGCTCGTGATTGTTTTTTAATTTTTGTCTTGTTTGGTGTTTGATGAGGTGTCCTGCACAGGGTGGTAATTGGGTGATGCTGGGTCTTGTATACAAGTGATTGCCTTTGTGGGAGTTCTCACTATTTGATGCTCAATAGGGTTAGGAGTTGTCTGGTAGCCAAGGGTCTTGGAGACTGAGCTCCCGGTCCAAAGGCTCAGGGCTTGATCTCTGGCCAGAAAAGGAGATTCCACAGATGGCTTGTTATGGTATTAAATGGAATTAAAACAAATACCCCCAAATAAGAACCAAAGACAAACTGTAAACAATTGGCAATTACAAAATCAGGCAAATAATAATTAAAATAATTGAATATACTCATATACATATACACCCATAAGCAAAATCAAAACAGTCCAACAAAAATAAAGTATAATAGATTGACCTGGTGAACAAAAGAAACCAAAATTATATTCACCAGTTAAGAACAAAACTAACTAGAGCATAAACTGGAAAACAAAAATAAAGCAAGGTACCAACTGGGGAATAAAGCAATGAAAACAAAACTAACAAATATGGTGAGAAAAAGAAAGGAAAGAAAGAAAAAAAAAGAAAGAATAGAAATGCAAAGATAAATAGAGGTCAATAAAGAAGATTTACATATATTAAATACTAACTGCAAGAGGGAAAGAACACTAGGAAAAGCAAACAGAGGAAGAAATGCACAAAAAAATAACAATAAGTTTTAAAAATTTAAATTCAAAAAGAGGGGGTAAAAGAGAAAACTCTACAGAAGTGCAAAAGACCAATGTAGGGGCAGAAATTTATAACAGAAATATAAATTGTGATTGAAAAAACTCAAAAGCTTAAATAGATTTCATAGTGCTAATAAAATTGACAACTACAACAGAGGAGGGAGGAAAATGGGAAAAACAAATTTAAAAACAAACAAACAAACAAAAATCCAAAAGAAACTGCAGAACAAGTCAAAATATAAGAATAATAAGTGTTTTTCTTGAGTCTCTGCTGTTTGCGTCCTTTCCTTTCCTGGGAGTCATAATCTACATTGCCTCCCTAGGATGCCTTCCAAAACTGCACTGGTCTCTGGACCTGTTGTGGGGGCAGCTCAGACTCTAATCTGGTCCTTTTCCTGTGTGTTCTTACCTCCAAGGTCCACAGCTGTCAGAACTAGTGTGTTTTCTTTTGTGGGAGCTCTTAATGTCCTTTTATATATTCCATAGACACATAGTCTGCCTAGTTGATTGTGTGGATTTAATCTCCAACTTCTACACCTGGTGGAAAGGTTTTGCATCTTCTTCCTTAGTCACACTGCCCCTGGGTTTCAACTGTGGTTTTATCTCCATCTATGCATGTGGGTCATCCACTGGGGTTTGCTGCTGAGGCTGCCCTGAAGGAATGCCCCAGTGAGTACCATGGGTGCAGGTGGTGCAGTTGCTTGGGTCGCAGGGATTCTGGCAGCACCAGGTACTCAGGGGAGTTGGCAGCTAGAGCAACAGGAAATATAGTGCTCTAGAAGGTGTGGCAATGCACCCCAGCATTCTTGCCTGGTGAACACCCCTGACAGAGAAGTCTGGAAGGCCTCAGTCCACAGAGTTTCAAAGAGTTGGACATGTCTGAAACGACTCCGTGTGCATAGATGCAAGACTTTTTTTGCCTGTGGCAGTTCTGCCCCAGTGAGTGTTGAGTATGAAGGTGGCACAGCTGCTTGGGTCACAGGGACCCTAGAGGCACCAAGTGTGCAGGGACATGGACTGCCTCAGTTGCAGAAGTTAGGGCCCTATCAGAGTCTTTTTTCAAGCCTCTGACAGCTGGTGATCAGAAGGCCTCTTTGGCTAGATTTTCTCCATTGCTCTGCCCATTCAGGCACTTAGAGGGCTCCCTTTCTTGGGGTCCTTCTCTGTTGTTCAGCACACCAGGCACTTAAAGGGGCACCCTGGGTGGGTGTTACTCTATTGTTCCATACCTCAGGCACTTGATGGGCCACCCTCTTTTGTTCAGCTGTTGGTACTGACATATGGGGAGAGTGAGGCTACGGTGATGGCTCCACCCCCTTCACATGACTCAGCAGTATCGCCTTGCTTCCATGGCTGCCTGGCTTTCTTCCACAGGCATTTCCCACCAAAATGTTCACTGTCATGTCCCCTTGGTCCATCTCCTAGTAGTCAACAGCAGCCCTTGCTCTGAGATTGCTCTACAATCCCTATACTCCAGCTCCCAGTTGCTGCACCTTCTAGGGGACCTGCGTCCCTGTTTGGGGGTATGTATGGCGGTGGCAAGGATTGTTTGATTCTCATTCCATTTACGTTGTCACAGATCAGCTGCTTCACTCTCAGTCTCAAATGTTTCTCCTCTGACCCAGACAATTGCACTGATGTGGGGATCAGATCCTTGCTTCAGTTTTTCCACCCACCGAGGGCAAGGTGTAGTTAGTAGGCAGTCCTACCAACACTCTTGTTTTTTCCCCTAGTTCCTTCATCTTACCAACTTTTTCATGGTTCTATATATTCTTTTCCAGTGGTCATGTACTCCTGTCCACTCTCAGCTGGTGTTTTGCAAGTGCTTCTGTGTCTGAAGGTGTATTCCTGATATATCCTTGGAGAGAGATGTAACTCCACATCCACCTACTTCTCCACCATCTTGTTATATCCATTTGCTTTTTTATTTATCCTTTTTCTTTCATATGACTTGACTGTCAACTTTCCCCTGATTTTATCTCTTTGTTAGTAATTGGACTTGTAGGGGAAATCTCTTGAAAACTCCATTTGCTAAAGCCTCAGATTTCCTGATTTCAAAACTTACCACAAAGCTACAGTAATGAAAACAGTGTGTGAGTGGCATAAAGATAGATGTACAGATTAGTGGAAGAAAAGGAGAGCTCATAAATAAGCTGTTACATTTATGGTCAAATATTCCTGAAAAGAGTGTCAAAACAAATTAAAAAGAATAGCCTTTTCAACAAATGGGATGGCTGTATTACTCTATATACTGAAAACCACAGAACTGTATACACTAAGTAGGTGAATTTTGCATGTAATCATATGTCAATAGAGTTGTTTAAATTTTCTTTTAAAAATTCATCTGATGTAAACCCACTTTATCAAAAGAATACTATGTTTGGGATCAAGCATTTTATATGAATTGCCAATTAATTTGGAAATAACATTTCAGAACTAGTTAGGAAACAATATAAAGGGAACTGAATAGCAGATCTGAGACGTGCATTTGGCAAAACAAGCACCTACATACATCTTCATAGATGAAACTTTGCTCAAACATCAACTAAATGACTCATCATACATGTCTGGAATCAAGCAAGAGGATGAAGTTACAAGAAAAAAGGCAACAAACTGTCAGTGGACTTCAGGCACCATGTTCCTTATCCGAGGGAGAAAAAATCAAAATAAAACCTTGAAATTGCATATTAGGCTGCTGTTGTGTCAGTGATAATGTTTCAGTTCAGTTCAGTCACTCAGTCGTGTCTGACTCTTTGTGACCCCATGAACTGCAGCACGCCAGGCCTCCCTGGCATCACCAACTCCTGGAGTTCACCCAAACCCATGTCCATGGAGTCGGTGATGCCATCCAACCATCTCATCTTCTGTCGTCCCCTTCTCCTGCCTTCAATCTTTGCCAGCATCAGGGTCT
>NW_011494635.1:11771889-11772338 GCF_000754665.1 Bison bison bison
TCAATGATCCAGCGGATGTTGGCAATTTGATCTCTGGTTCTTCTGCCTTTTCTAAAACCAGCTTGAACACCTGGAACTTCACAGTTCATGTATTGCTGAAGCCTGGCTTGGAGAATTTTAAGCCTGACTTGGAGAATTTTAAACATTACTTTGCTAGTGTGTGAGATGAGTGCAATTATGAAGTAGTTTGAGCATTTTTGTCATTGCTTTTCTTTGGGATTGGAATGAAAACTGCCCTTTTCCAGTCCTGTGGCCACTGCTGAGTTTTCCAAATTTGCTGGCATATCAAGTGCAGCACTTTCACAGTATCATCTTCCAGGATTTGAAAAAGCTCAACCGGAATTCCATCACCCCCACTAGCTTTGTCCATAGTGATGCTTTCTAAGGCCCACTTGACTTCACATTCCAGGATGTCTGGCTCTAGGTCAGTGATCACACCACTGTGATTA
>NW_011494635.1:11772438-11773349 GCF_000754665.1 Bison bison bison
AGCACGCCAGGCCTCCCTGGCATCACCAACTCCTGGAGTTCACCCAAACCCATGTCCATGGAGTCGGTGATGCCATCCAACCATCTCATCTTCTGTCGTCCCCTTCTCCTGCCTTCAATCTTTGCCAGCATCAGGGTCTTTTCAAATAAGTCACCTCTTCGGATCAGGTGGCCAAAGTATTGGAGTTTCAGCTTCAACATCAGTCCTTCCAATGAACACCCAGGACTGATCTCCTTTACGATGGACTGATTGGATCTCCTTGCAGTCCAAGGGACTCTCAAGAGTCTTCTCCAACACCACAGTTCAAAGCATCAATTAGTCGGGGCTCAGCTTTCTTTATAATCCAACTCTCACATCCATACATGGCCACTGGAAAAACCAAAGCCTTGACTAGATGGAACTTTGTTGACAAAGTAATGTCTGTACTTTTTAATATGCTGTTTAGGTTGGTCATAACTTTCCTTCTAAGGAGTAAGCGTCTTTTAATTTCATGGTTGAAATCACCATCCGCAGTGATTTTTGGAGCCCAGAAAAAAAGTCAGGCACTGTTTCCACTGTTTCTCTATGTATTTACCATAAAGTGATGGGATCAAATGTCATGATCTTACTTTTCTGAATGTTGACCTTTAAGCCAACTTTTTCACTCTTCTCTTTCATGTTCATCAAGAGGCTCTTTAGTTCCTCTTCACTTTCTGCCATAAGGGTGGTGTAATCTGCATATCTGAGGTTATTGATATTTCTCCTGGCAGTCTTGATTCCAACTTGTGCTTCTTCCAGTCCAGCGTTTCTCATGATGTACTCTGCATATAAGTTAAATAAGCAGGGTGACAATATACAACCTTGATGTACTCCTTTTCCTATTTGGAACCAGTCTGTTGTTCCATGTCCAGTTCTCACTGTTGCTTCCTGAC
>NW_011494635.1:11773449-11782079 GCF_000754665.1 Bison bison bison
GATGCTTTCTAAGGCCCACTTGACTTCACATTCCAGGATGTCTGGCTCTAGGTCAGTGATCACACCACTGTGATTATCTGGGTCGTGAAGATCTTTTTTGTACAGTTCTTCTGTGTATTCTTGCCACCCCTCCTTAATATCTTCTGCTTCTGTTACATCCATACCATTTCTGTCCTTTATCAAGCCCATCTTTGCATAAAATGTTCCCTTGGTATCTAATTTTCTTGAAGAGATCTCTAGTCTTTCCTATTCTGTTGTTTTCCTCTATTTCTTTGCATTGATCGCTGAGGAAGGCTTTCTTATCTCTCCTTGCTATTCTTTGGAACTCTTCATTCAAATGGGAATATCTTTCCTTTTTTTCCTTTGCTTTTGCTTCTCTTCTTTTCACAGCTATTTTTAACGCCTCCTCAGACAGCCATTTTGCTTTTTTGCATTTCTTTTCCATGGGGATGGTCTTGATCTCTGTCTCCTATACAATGTTATGAACCTCCGTCCATAGTTCATCAGGCACTCTGTCTATTAGATCTAGTCCCCTAAATCTATTTCTCACATCCATTATATAGTCATAAGGGATTAGATTTAGGTCATACCTGAATGTTCTAGTGGTTTTCCTTACTTTCTTCAATTTAAGTGTGAATTTGGCAATAAGGAGTTCATAATCTGAGCCACAGTCAGCTCCCAGTCTTGTCTTGCTGACTGTATAGATCTTCTCCATCTTTGGCTGCAAAGAACATAATCAATCTGATTTCGGTGTTGACCATCTGGTGATGTCCATGTGTAGAGTCTTCTCTTGTGTTGTTGGAAGAGGGTGTTTGCTATGACGAGTGCATTTTCCTGGCAAAACTCTATTAGCCTTTGCCCTGCTTCATTCTGTATACCAAGGCCAAATCTGCCTTTTACTCTGGATGTTTCTTGACTTCCTACTTTTGCATTCCAGTCCCCTATAATGAAAAGGACATCTTTTGGGGGTGTTAGTTCTAAAAGATCTTAGGTGTTAATAGAACCGTTCAACTGCAGCTTCTTCAGTGTTACTGGTTGGGACATAGGCTTTGATTACTGTGATATTGAATGGTTTGCCTTGGAAACGAACGGAGATCATTCTGTCGTTTTTGAGATTGCATCCAAGTACTGCATTACTGACTCTTTTGTTGACCATGATGGCTACTCCATTTCTTCTAAGGGATTCTTGCCCGCAGTAGTACATATAATGGTCATCTGAGTTAAATTCTCTTGATAAATTTGTATGCAGGTCAGGAAGCAACAGTTAGAACTGGACATGGAACAACAGACGTTCCAAATAGGAAAAGGAGTACGCCAAGGCTGTATATTGTCACCCTGCTTATTTAACTTATATGCAGAGTACATCATGAGAAACGCTGGGCTGGAAGAAGCACAAGCTGGAATCAAGATTGCCAGGAGAAATATCAATAACCTCAGATATGCAGATGACACCACCCTGATGGCAGAAAGTGAAGAGGAACTAAAAAGCCTCTTGATGAAGGTGAAAGAGGAGAGTGAAAAAGTTGGCTTAAAACTCAACATTCAGAAAACGAAGATTATGGCATCCGGTCCCATCACTTTATGGGAAATAGATGGGGAAACAGTGGAAACAGCGTCAGACTTTATTTTTTTGGGCTCCAAAATCACTGCAGATGGTGACTGAAGCCATGAAATTAAAAGACGCTTACTCCTTAGAAGAAAAGTTATGACCAAACTAGATAGCATATTGAAAGCAGAGACATTACTTTGCCAACAAAGGTCTGTCTAGTCAAGGCTATGGTTTTTCCTGTGGTCATGTATGGATGTGAGAGTTGGCCTTAAGAAAGCTGAGTGCTGAAGAATTGATGCTTTTGAACTGTGGTGTTGGAGAAGACTCTTGAGAGTCCCTTGGACTGCAAGGAGATCCAACCAGTCCATTCTGAAGGAGATCAGCCCTTTCTTTGGATTTCTTTGGAAGGAATGATGCTAGAGCTGAAACTCCAGTACTTTGGCCACCTCATGTGAAGAGTTGACTCACTGAAAAAGACTCTAATGCTGGGAGGGATTGGGGGCAGGAGGAGAAGGGGACGACAGAGGATGAGATGGCTAGATGCCATCAGTGACTCTATGGACGTGAGTCTGAGTGAACTCTGGGAATTGGTGATGGACAGGGAGGCCAGGCATGCTGCGATTCATGTGGTCGCAAAGAGTCAGACACGACTGAGTGACTGAACTGAATGGAACTGAACTGAGTTAAATTCACCCACTTCAGTCCATTTTAATTCACTGATTCCTAGAATGTTGACGTTTACTCTTGCCATCTCCTGTTTGACCACTTCCAATTTGCCTTGATTCATGGGCCTAAGATTCCAGTTTCCTATGCAATATTGCTCTTTACAGCATCGGACCTTACTTCTATCACTAGTCACATCCACAACTGGGTATTGTTTTTGCTTTGGCTCCACCCCTTCATTCTTTCTGGAATTATTTCTCCATTGATCTCCTGTAGCATATTCGGCACCTACCAACTTGGGGAGTTCATCTTTCAGTATCCTATCATTTTGCCTTTTCATACTGTTCATGTGGTTCTCAAGGCAAGAACACTGAAGTGGTTAGCCATTTCGTTCTCCAGTGGACCACATTCTCAGACTGCTCCACCATGACCCGTCCGTTTTGTGTGGCCTCACATGGCATGGCTTAGTTTCATTGAGTTAGACAAGGCTGTGGTCCATGTGATCAGATTGGCTAGTTTTCAGTGATTATGATTTCAGTGTGTCTGCCCTCTGATGCCCTCTCGCAACACCTACCATCTTACTTGGGTTTCTCTTACCTTGGAAGTGGGGTATCTCTTCATGGCTGCTGCATCAATGTGCAGCCACTGCTCCTTACCTTGGACGAGGTCAACCCTCCTGACCTTGAATGTGGAGTAGCTCCTCTAGGCCCTCCTGTGTCTGCACAGCCTCCGTTCTTTGGACATGGGGTTGCTCCTCTCAGCCACTGCCTCTGACCTCGGACATGGGGTAGCTCCTCTTAGCCGCCGCCCCTAGACCATTCAGGTATGACCTAAGTCAAATCCCTTATGACTATCTAGTGGAAGTGGGAAAAGATTTAAGGGACTAAATCTGATAGACGATCAATAGACATAGGTAAATTACAATAGTAGTAGTGAAAACTAATGGATCTCAAAATTAAAAAGAAAAGAATTATCTCTATTGCAGTTTTAATGGATACTGACATTTCTGAACAGAAATAATGCTTAAATATTAGAATTTCACAAGTTAATTTATAGATATACTAATTCTTTAGATGCCTGTGTGATACTATCTGAAGAACTAACTCAGAGAAAATAATTTTATCAACATATTAATATTTACACCAATTTATCCATGTTCATGATTTGGTTATTCTTTTGGGGAGGATGTTGGGAGAGGAAATGATGGGTAGAACCAGCTAGCACCTCATGGGGCATTTCCAAGTAACTTGTTCCATAAGCACTTGAATTAGATTTTGGGGAGAATGAACTGTGAACAAACCAGTTAGTCTATTAGAAAGTCATTAAGATTTACCTCCTTCTATAATCTAGATGCTCTACGGAGCCACCATCACTTTCTTCCTCACATAATCAAATTATGCAAAGAAAAACACAAAAGAATTTTTTCAGAGACCCCAGGGCTAAAGCCCATTGGTTTTACTGTGAATGTGATTACTGTAAACCTCCAGAGATCTTGTCAGTCTTCAAGGAATATAAGTCCTTCTGGAGTTTTTACCCAACTTTATTATTCTAGGTTATTTACTATAAATACTCTGGTTTTGCTCTTTGGACAAGTTGGTAAATCTCAGAAAACATCATGGGACTCAGATTAACTAGTCTGTTTAACAATTTGATCACACAACTCCATGCAAAGGGAGGTATTGCTTCATCTTTGGAATTGTTCCCCTTCCTGTTCCCTCGGGGATTTAATATGCTTGTAACATCCATCAAAGAACTCCACTGTTCTAACATTATTGGGGACAAAGGAACTTAGATTTGGAAAAAAATAATTCACTTAGATTCAAATTTAATTAAATAAATGCTACTATGTATCCCCTGTATGCCAGAATAATCTGCTAGGTTCTTGAGATTTAAAAGTGATCAATTAGATAAGATCCTTCATGCATTTTAAAATGTCCATCAAATTTGATATTCTTTTCTTCAACATTTTCATTATTTAGAGACAAATAAATTCAGAGAGATTGACTATCTTTTTAAAAATTCTCTATCAAGTGCTTTTACTAACATTAGAAAATAATTGTCCCAAGTAGGAAAGAGTAGAAGAAATCAAAACTAGGCAATCAGAGATCCAGATGTTTTGCATGGTAAAACATGAAACCATAATCTATTCCCAGTCCTACTACTAGTCATTCCAGTTAACTTTTATAGGTTCACGTTCTCTTCTAGAAAACTGGTACAATAAAGCTTGTCTCTCCATATCCTTTACAATGTTTTGAAGGAAAATTATCATGACCTACAGATTATCAAAGCTATTTGACATCTTAGATCAAAGGTGACATACATATTTTTAATTTATTTATTTATTTTAATTGGAGGCTAATTACTTTACAGTATTGTAGTGTTTTTGCCATACATTCCAGTGAATCAGTCATGGGTGTACACATGTCCCCCATCCTGAACCCCCTTCCCACCTCCCTCCCCAGCTCATCCCTCAGGGTCATCCCAGTGCACCAGCCCTGAGCGTTCTGTCTCATGCATCAGGCCTGGGCTGGTGATCTATTTCACATATGGTAATATACATGAATTAAAAAGACACTTGCTCCTTGGAAGAAAAGTTATGACCAACCTAGATAGCATATTGAAAAGCAGAAACATTACTTTGCCAACAAAGGTCCGTCTAGTCAAGGCTATGTTTTTTCCAGTGGTCATGTATAATGTGAGAGTTGGAATGTTAAGAAAGCTGAGAGCCAAAGAATTGATGCTTTTGAAGTGTGGTGTTGGAGAAGACTCTTGAGAGTCCCTTGGACTGCAAGGAGATCCAACCAGTCCATTCTGAAGGAGATCAGCCCTGAGTGTTCTTTGGAAGGAATGGTACTAAAGCTGAAACTCCAGTACTTTGGCCACCTCATGCGAAGAGTTGACTCATTGGAAAAGAGTCTGATGCTGGGAGGGATTGGGGGCAGGAGGAGAAGGGGACGACAGAGGATGAGATGGCTGGATGGCATCACCGACTCGATGGACATGAGTCTGAGTGAACTCCGGGAGTTGGTGATGGACAGGGAGGCCTGGTGTGCTGCGATTCATGGGGTTGCAAAGAGTCGGACATGACTGAGTGACTGAACTAACTAACCAGTATACATGTTTCAATGCTATTCTCTCAAATCATCCCACCCTTGCCTTCTCCCACAGAGTCCAAAAGTCTGATATTTACATCTGTGTCTCTTTTGCTGTCTCTCATATAGGGTCATTGTTACCATCTTTCTAAATTCCATATATATATGTTAGTATACTGTATTGGTGTTTTCCATTCTGACTTACTTCACTCTGTATAGCAAGCTCCAGTTTTGTCCACCTCATTAGAACTAATTCAAATACATTCTTTTTCATAGCTGAGTGATATTCCATTGTGTATAAGTACCACAACACTCTTATCCATTCATCTGCTGGTGGACATCTTGGTTGCTTCCAATGTCCTAGCTATTATAAACAGTGCTGCATTGAACATCGGGGTACACGTGTCTCTTTCAATTCTGGTTTGCTTAGTGTGTATGCCCAGCAGTGGGATTGCTGGATCATATGGCAGTTCTATTTCCAGTTTTTTTTTTTTTTTTTAAAGAATCTCCACATCATTCTCCATAATGGCTGTACTAGTTTGCATTCCCACCAACACTGTAAGAAGGTTCCCTTTTCCCCGCACCCTCTCCAGCATTTATTGCTTGTACACTTTTTAATAGCAGCCATTCTGACTGGTGTGAAATAGTATCTCAGCGTGGTTTTAATTTGCATTTCTCTGATAATGAGTGATGTTGAGCATCTTTTCACATGTTTGTTAGCCATCTGTATGCCTTCTTTGGAGAAATGTTTGTTTAGTTCTTTGGCCCATTCCCCACCCCCCCGACCTTGGGTCATTTATTTTTCTGGAATTGAGATGCAGGAGCTGCTTATATATTTTTGAGATTAATTCTTTGTCAGTTGCTTCGTTTGCTGTTATTTTCTCCAATTCTGAAGGCTGTCTTTTCACTTTGTTGATGGTTTCCTTCATTGTGCAAAGGCTTTTAAGTTTAATTACATCCCATTTGTTTATTTTTGCTTTTATTTCCATTACTCTGGAAGGTGGGTCATAGAGGATCCTGCTGTAATTTATGTCAGAGAGTGTTTTGCCTGTTTTCCTTTATGAGTTTTATAGTTTCTGGTCTTACATTTATTTTTTTAATCCGTTTTGAGTTTATTTTTGTGTATGATGTTAGAAAGTGTGACATATATTTTAAAGAAAAAAATGTTAGCTGTTATTTCACCATATTTAGAGAGAACAAGGTTGCATTATTTTTTATCTAAAATGATTTAGTATATAGGATATAGTATACAACGTCTTGTTCTCTCCAAAGAGTAACAAGCAATTATTTGAATGTTATTAAAAGATTTTTCAGGAGGATGAAATAAATAAAGTGTGTTGTAATGAATCAGTATTTTATTCTTAATAATGACATAATTCTTGCAGTTTAGTTTCAAAAGGAAAATAGGCAGGGGAAAGAGGGGGAAGCAGTACAACCCACATGTGTGGACAGAACATCTAGATGTGATTTGACTATGCTAATATCTGATAATAAAATCTTCTAGCCACCATACACAGATACAGGTGCCCTGACATATAGTCCGTGTGGCTCTAGACCTAAAGTTACTAGGAAAGGCCTAATGATATCTGGTTCATCAGTCAAGTGTTTCCAAATAAAGTGTCCTTAGATCCAGAAGGAAAAAGGCCATGCACACATTTTTTGTAAAACTTTTGTTCTGTCAAAGGTTGGTTTTTACTGTACCTGAGGTCATCATTTAGGCTGCTAGGCTGTAGATCTTGAGTGTGTCCTCTTTTATTCCCTCATATTTGGTCACAATAGAAGAGGAAGCAAGCATCTGTCATTTCTTCTGGGCTAGATCAGTTCTGTCCTCTGCCAAATGTCTTCATCATCCTTCATAGAGTGTGATGGGATCTTTTTCCTTATTAGTAGTAATAATATCTTTCTGCTGTAGGGTGGCATGACAAACATCCTTTATTTTAACTTCTACTATAAACCTATGAGGCAGGTTAGACAATTAATTGACCTCACTTTTTATGGATATTGAAATAAAATTCAGAGAGATTACCTGACATATTCAAGGTCACTCCATAATGCAGGGATAAAACACACTGTACTTATAAGTATTTATCAGTCAATGGTTTCCAGACCAGCATCATATGGAAACTTGCTAGGTTTCCCCCACAGATACCTACAGCTTATTCCCATGAGTCTGCAAATGTTACCTTACCTGGCAAAAGGGATTTTGCAAATGTGATTAAGCTAAGGATCTTGTGCTAGTTATATCTAAGTTGTCCTAATGTAATCACAAGAGTCCAAACAAGAGGGAGGCAGAAAGATCAAGGTGCAGGGAGATATAACAGCAGCAGCAAAGGTCAGAGTGTGCTCTATAAAGTGGAAAAATCAAGGAAATAGGTTCTTCCCAGGAACTGGGGAGAAAGAATATAGTCCTGCTGACCTATTTTTGGATTTCTGAGCTCCTTAATGATAAGATACTGAATTTATGTTGCTGTAAGTCACTAAATTTGTGGCAATTTCTTATAGAAGCAATAGGAAATTAATACACAGGGTGGGGATGAGGGTGGGATGTAGTATCCTATGCTTTAAAAACCTTAAAGGTAATTCTGATGGTAAAGTTTGAGTAACACTGTTCGGACCATTTGGTAAAAATTTAAACATGCCAATAAGATTCATAACCAATGAGGAAGAATTTCTCAATAGAATTAATGCTAGAAAAAAACTGTAAAGAGAATGAGGCTAAGGCCAGTAAGAAGAAACTGAGAACCCATTTAGCAAATAGAGATTAAACAGATGAAGACCTCCTATATGTGTGAAGATTTTTAAAAAAGCTTATCCATGTCAATGCAAGAGTGAGATGCTCGAGATAAAATAACTTAGTCATTTTATCATATGAAAAAAATACATAAATAAATCAAACTCATGGCCTCTAAAACATCCATTCAGTCAAATCACTGTTCTTTCTTAACTTAGAATCCATGAAAAGAGGTCTGGAGACATAGATGAAAAAAAAAAACTTTATTTTTACTAAATTCTAATTGAAGTCTAGCATTCCCTTCAGTTGTGAATGTAACTAATAAACCACATAGTAATGGCAGAAATTGTTACTTAGTCATCAATAGAAACCACATATACTTTTCTATTACAACTGTTGCAGATGTCTGTTAATATCATTTATACTCTTTACTACTGTAAAGTTATGATAGAGATGAGATGCACTACTGAATCCTTGTTAAACAATGTGGTCAATGTGGTGATACAGAAACATATGTATTATTTTATCACAAATTTATCTTTTTATATTAAAAAGATAACTGTCTTCCAAAAACTTATTTTTAAAAATTATATAT
>NW_011494635.1:11782179-11787123 GCF_000754665.1 Bison bison bison
TATGCATATATATTATTTTTGCATATATATATTATATTTAAAATCTTATTCTGAAAAAGGTTTCATAGGATACTTCAGACCATCCAAAGGATTAATGACAATAATTAAGTATTATGAGACATAATGTGTGTGATATAAATAAGACAAGTGTTGTTATAGCATATTTATAAGTAATGAAAAGAAACTAAAATCTTGTTTAATATCACATAAATCAGACTAAATGTATTATAAGGCCAGAGCCCTTTTCTTTGTTTTCTCAGGTGTCCATCTGAGCATCTCCAATACTTTCAGATGCCAAATTGGTGTGATTTCCACCTAATCACAGAGCTTTAAAGTTCCACCTTACTTTTGAATTATACTGATTGGGGCATCTCAAAAACTTGAGGGAGATAGTCTAAATACCCTGAGAACTAGGCTATGCCAACTTTCTGTTTTCCCTCTGTTGCACTGGCTTCCAAATCAGTTAATGGTTGACATGCCTCCCAAAGAATGACCTCAACTCTCCGCTAAGGACCTGGGAAAGAGCGAAAAAGCAAAACCTGACATAGACAATAAAACAGCTGAAAAGATGGCTTTGAAATAAGATATGGTCCACTGAACAGCTTCCTAGAGTATATTTTGTTCATACCTACTATATGATTTAAAGGGACTTTGAAGTTCACTTTCAAACTGCAACTGTTTGAATGCAGTGCATCAAGATATTCTATGATATGAGGATAGGTGGATATCTTAGCCTCATGGATACTCAATGCTAGATGAACCATGAATATTTGGGAGTTCAGAGTTAATTCAAATGATCCTCCAAAATGTTATTTGTTCACCCAGAGCTTATCCAAATGATCTGAATAGTTTCACCATCCAAAATCAGCTGACACTCAAGTAAGAATTAATTTTCCTATGAGATTTCTCTTTCTCCTTTCTGCCAGAAATATTCCATGCACTTTCTCAAGGTTATGCAGCTGGCAGGTCCCAAAAGGTCTGGGAAGTAAAAACAAACAAAAAAGTAAATAGCAATTAATTCAATGTGAAACCTAGGTACAGAGAATTAACTTCCTAAGTAAATACTGCAGGTCTTTACACATTGTACTCTGTTAGCATCTGAAAAGGATACTATAGACAGTAAAAAAAAAAAAAAAAATCTGCCTGCAGTGTAGCAGACCCAGGTTTATTCTCTGAATTGGGAAGATCCCCTAGAGAAGGGAGTTGTTACCAACTCCAGTATTCTTGTCTGGAGAATTCCATGGACAGAAGAGCCTGGTGAGCTACAGTCCATGGGATCACAAAGAGTTGGACACAACTGACTGACTAACACTTTCACACTTTTCACTTCATAGATATAGTTACTTACATGTACTAGTACAGGAAAATAATAAAGCCTTATTCATTCTCACTGCTTGTCCAAAATCTAGATGCTACCATGAAGTAGCAAATTTGGAGAGTTGCAAAGGTTAGAAGAAAGAGCTGTAAAGATGATTACGCCTTGAGAATTCAAATCTAGAAGGAAAGACTCAAAAAAACAAGAACTATTTATTATGGAAGAAAAGGCAGAGTAACATGATACATAAGAATAAATGCAATAAAGAAAGATGGAAAAAATATCCTAGATAAAGATAGAGATCAACTGTGGTTCCTTTATTCTGAGATCAAAACCAAAGGAAAACATGGTAAGCTGCTCTGAGAAATAGGCTGATCTTCAACTTGTTCAATTTCAAGGTGAATTACCATTGGAAAGTGTGTAATCACCACTCTCTAAAATTTTGATTGAAATAATATTTTCTCTTGCATCACTTAATTTTGGTCTATCTTGAATTGGACTTCCCTGGTGTCTCAGATGGTAAAGTGTCTGCCTACAATATGGGAGACCTGAGTTCAATCCCTGGGTCAGGAGAAAGAAATGGCAACCCACAGTATTCTTGCCTGGAAAATCCCATGGATGGAGAAGCCTGTTAGGCCACAGTCCATGGGGTCGCAAAGAGTAGGACATGACTGAGCAACTTCATTCACTCACTCACTCATCTTGAATTAAGAGAATGGACAAGAAGATTTTTCAAGGACCATTCCTGTAAATGTATCCTGATATATTGTGTATTATCCTGTGACAAGAACAAATGAGATCACCAAGAAGACTTGCTTATAGAGACTTCCATGTTCAAAGAGGTACTCTACTGAAAAAAAATCAAGACATACTATGGGTATCCCAGTTAGCAATGGCTGGAGGAAATTCTGCACCAAGAAAGAGGCATAGTGGCCCCCAAATAATTCCTCAGTCCCACCTACCAACTCCTGGAAGTCTGCATAACTTTTGGTTTTAAAATGAGTTATATATCCTTCTTTAATTAAGTTTAATGTAATTCATTGATAGAGTTTTAAATGACATCGGATGTGATGTTGTATAGTTTCCCAGATGTCCATGAGGTTTCTCACACTTTGTAGCCAACTTGCTTTTTCATGGGAGCATGTGGCTGATTCTGGCCAATTAACTGTAAGAGGAAGAAACATGTCTCACTTTCAGGTCAAAATATAGAACATGAGGAGCAATTTCTTCGTGTGTCTCTTCCAGAAGGCTTTACTTCACATATGACCCATGTGTTGAGAAGATAGCATCATGAGAAGAATGCTGATTGCATCTCCAGATTGCCAGACCTGTACTGTTCTTGTCATGAACAATAAATAGAATTTGAAGAGAGAATGCACTGTCAGTCTATCTTGACTGATAGCTATGATAATTCTTAAAATACCAATTGAGATAAAAATATTTCTACTGCATTTTCAGTTCTCACTATAGACACCTTTAAAAGTAACAGCGTCACTGTGTTTTGGCTAAGGACAAGGAGCTGCAGTTTTATCCCTATTGATTCATGAAAATATGAAATCATCTGTCAGTTATTATTGTTAATCATTAATCATCTGTTCTACATATTAATTACATTTACAACAGAGATATTCTTTAAAATTATGAACATCATATAATGTATTTATATATTATTTTTAAAGGAGTCCATATAAAAACATGCTGTTAATGTTGCTGTTCAGTCACTAAATTGTGTCCAACTTTTTGAGACCTCATGGACTGTAGTGCACCAGGCTCCTGTGTTCTCCACTATCTCCCAGAATTTGCTCAAAGTCATGTCCATTACGTCATTAATGCTATCTAACCATCATCCTCTGCCACCCCCTTCTCCTTTTGACTTCAATCTTTCCCAACAACAGGGTCTTTTTTAATGAGTCGGCTCTTCTCATTAGGTGACCAAAATATTGGAGCTTCAACTTCAGCATCAGTCCTTCCAATGAATATTCAGGGTTGATTTCCTTTAGGGTTGATGGTTTGATCTCCTTGCAGCCCAAGGGACTCTCAAGAGTCTTCTCTAGAACCACAATTTGAAAGCATCAGTTCCTCGGTGCTCAACCTTCTTTATGGTTCAACTCTCATATCTATACATGACTACTGGAAAAACCATAGTTCTGACTAAATAGACCTTTGTTGGCAATGTGATGTGTTTTTAATATACTGTCTAGGTTTTTCATAGATTTCCTTCCAAGAAGCAAGCATCTTTTAACTTCATGGCTGCAGCTAACATCTCAGTAATTTTGGAGCTCAAGAAAATAAAATCTGCTTCCACTTTCCCCCCTTCAATTTGCCATGAAGTGATGTGACTGGATCCCATGATCTTAGTTTTTGAAATGTTGAGTCTCAGGCCAGCTTTTTCACTCTCCTTTTTCACCCTCATCAAGAGGCTCCTTAGTTCCTCTTCACTTTATGCCATTAGAGTGGTATAATCGACATATCTGAGGTTGTTGATATTTCTCCTGGCAAGCTTGATTCATCCAACCTGACATTTGGCATGATGTACCCTGCATGCAAGTTAAATAAGTAGGGTGACAAAATACAGTGCTGCCATACTCCTTTTCCAATTTTGAATCAGTCAATTATTCCATGTCTGGTTCTAACTGGAGAAGGAAATGGCAACCCACTCCAGTGTTCTTGCTTGGAGAATCTCAGGGACAGGGGAGCCTGGTGGGATGCCATCTATGGGGTCACACAGTGTCGGACACGACTGAAGTGACTTAGCAGCAGCAGCAGCCAGTTCTAACTGCTGATTCTTGACCTGCATACAGGTTTCTCAAGAGACAATAAGGTGGTCTCGTGCTCCCATCTCTTTAAGAATTTTCCACAGTTTGCTGTGATCTACACAGTCAATGACTTTAGCAAAGGCAATGATGCAGAAGTAGATGTTTTGGGGGAATTCCCTTGCTTTCTCCATGATCCAGCAAATATCAGCAATTTGATCTCTTGCTCCTATGCCTTTTCTAAACCCATATTGTACATCTGGAAGTTCTCAGTTCATATACTACTGAAACCTAGCATGAAGAAAATTGAATATAACCTCACTAGATGTGGAATGAGTGCTATTGCAGAGTAGTTTGGACATTATTTGGCATCGTCCTTCTTTGGGATTGGGATGAAAAGTGGTCCTTTTCAGTCCAGTCAGGCAACTGTGAAACTCTAAGATTCTGGTTGAATATAATTAGCACACACAGATTTTCATAGAATAACCAAAGTATTCCCCACTACCATCATTTTATCTCTTTAACACTTACAATTCCTTGAAGTGGAGATGTTTATCCTCATTTTATATCACATAAAATAAAGCTTGCAGAACAAGAAAAAGATGAAGGTAGAACTCAACCTAGATTTAAGTTCTTTCTTTTTTTTAATTTTTTTTAATTAATTTTATTTTATTTTTAAACTTTACATAATTGTATTAGTTTTGCCAAATATCTAAAATGAATCCACCACAGGTATACATGTGTTCCCCATCCTGAACCCTCCTCCCTCCTCCCTCCCCATACCATCCCTCTGGGTCGTCCCAGTGCACCAGCCCCAAGCATCCAGTATCGTGCATCGAAACCTGGACTGGCATCTCGTTTCATATATGATATTAT
>NW_011494635.1:11787223-11792581 GCF_000754665.1 Bison bison bison
TTTTTTTAATTTTTTTTAATTAATTTTATTTTATTTTTAAACTTTACATAATTGTATTAGTTTTGCCAAATATCAAAATGAATCCACCACAGGTATACATGTGTTCCCCATCCTGAACCCTCCTCCCTCCTCCCTCCCCATACCATCCCTCTGGGTCGTCCCAGTGCACCAGCCCCATTATTTATACTATGCTATCATGGACTAAAGTGGTTCCCTACTGAATGGTCAGAGTCTTGGCAGAAAGCTATCCTCAAATAGAGGTAAGTGAATGAAGCTTAATAAATATTCTATTTGAAGATATATAAATATGATTAAGCTTACTCCTTGGAAGAAAAGTTATGACCAACCTAGATAGCATATTGAAAAGCAGAAACATTACTTTGCCAACAAAGAAAGGTCCATCTAGTCAAGGCTATGGTTTTTCCAGTGGTCATGTATGGATGTGAGGGTTGGACTGTGAAGAAAGCTGAGCACCGAAGAATTGATGCTTTTGAAGTGTGGTGTTGGAGAAGACTCTTGAGAGTCCCTTGGACTGCAAGGAGATCCAACCAGTCCATTCTAAAGGAGATCAGCCCTGGGTGTTCCTTGGAAGGAATGATGCTAAAGCTAAACTCCAATACTTTGGTCACCTCATGTGAAGAGTTGACTCATTGGAAAAGAGTCTGATGTTGGGAGGGATTGGGGGCAGGAGGAAAAGGGGACAACAGAAGATGAGATGGCTGGATGGCATCACTGACTCGACGGACGTGAGTTTGAGTGAACTCCGGGAAATGGTGATGGACAGGGAGGCCTGGCATGCTGCGATTCATGGGGGTCGCAAAGAGTCGGACACGACTGAGCAACTGAACTGAACTGAACTGAACTGAAGGGAAACCACAGGGATGGTGAAGTGTCCAAGAGCTTGAAATATCAGATTAGTCCTGAGAACCATGACTCCTGAAGGGACAGAGGGAAAAAGCAGTCATATGCATGTGTGCTTAGTCTTGTCCAACTCTGTGATCCCACGGAATATAGCCCACAGGCTCCTCTGTTCATGGGATTACCCTGGCAAGAATACTGACGTGGTCTGTCATTTCCTCCTCCAGGAGATCTTCCTGACTCAGGAATAGAAACTGCATCTCTCAAGGCTCCTGCATTGTAGGCAAATTCTGTACCTGTGAGCCCTCAGTGAAGCCCAAAAGCAGTCATAAGGACCCAGGGAAAGCCTTTAGTTATAGAGGACCATCTTATATCACTTGAGACCTTGGATAAGAGAATGACCACCACCAGCCTATATTCTGTCCTCCTCCTTGAGGACTGCTTGCTTATGGCTTCCACAGACCAAACCCAACTGATATAAAAGGGCAAAGGAGCCTAGTTTAAGCTATCCATTTCAGGGAAGCCTTCTGGGGTACACAGTAGGGTGGAGAAGTGGAAAGTTAGTGGATATGAAAAGACAAAAAGAGATTATCTAGCCCATGTACCATCACTTTCATAGACAAGCCACTTAAACAAATCTGTATTAAGAAGAAATTCATCATATTGAAAGACAACCTTGAAGTGCAATTAAAAATAAATTTGAGGGGAAAGAACAAGATGGCAGATGAGTAGGTGGACGTGGAGTACATCTCTCTCCACAGATACATCAGGAATACAACTTCAGACACAGAAGTGCATGCAAAACACCAGCTGAGAGCAGAGAGGAGTACCTGACCACTGGGAAAGAATATACAGAACCATGCAAAACTCAGTAGGATGAAGGAACTAGAGGGAAAAACAGGAGTGTTAGTAAGATTGGACCTGCCCTCAGTGGGTGGGGGAATTGAAGCAGGGGTCCGATCCCCACACTGGGGCAATTGTCTGAGACAGAGGAGAAACATTTACGGCTGAGAGTGAAAGAGCTGATCTGTGGCAGCCTAAATGGAATGAGAATCAGACAGTCCTTGCCACAGCCATTCATACCCCCAACAGAGATTCAGGTCCCCTGGAAGGCACAGTGGCTGGGAGCTGGAGTTTAGGGATTGTGGAGCAATCCCAGGGCAAGGGCTACTATTGACTGCAGAGAGACAGATCGATCGAGGGGATGTGAGGGAGGAGCCTGTGGTGGGAAAGCGATACTGCTGAGTCAACTGTAGGGGGTGGAGCCATCACCATAGCTTCTCTCTCCTCACACACCAGCATTGGCAGCTAAATAATAGAGAGGCTGGCCCATCAAAGGCCTGATGCACTGAACTGCGGAGTAGGACCCTACCCAGGGTGCTCCTTTAAGTGACTGACATGTTGTTCTACAGACTAGGACCCCAACCAGGGGGATCCCTTTATGTGCCTGAAAGGGCAGAGCTAAGGGGAAAGACTGGCCAAAGAGGTCTTTTGATCTCCAGCTACAAGAAACTCAAAAAAAATACTCTGATAGGGCCATAACTCCTGCAATGGAGGCATTTCATGTACCTGCACACTTTGCGCTGCCAGGGTCCCCACAAGCCAAACAGCTGCACCACCTTCACGCTCAACTCTCACTGGGGCAGAACTGCCACAGGCAGAAAAGTCTTGCATCTATGCACACTGAGTTGCTTCAGTCATGTCCAACTCTTTGAAACCCTGTGGACTGCAGCCTGCCAGGCTTCTCTGTCAGGGGGGTTTTCCAAGCAAGAATACTAGAGCGTATTGGCCAGTAGGTTGCCATACTCTTCTAGATCACTATATTTCCTGCTGCCCTAGCCTCCAACACCCCTGAGTACCTGGTGCTGCCAGAACCCCTGAGACCCAAGCAGCTGCACCACCTCCAAAACTGGCCCTCATACCCAAGTCCTCCAGGGTAGCCTCAGGAATAAACCCCAGTGGAAGACCCACATGCAAAGGTGGAAATTAAACCACAATTGAAACCCAGGGGCAGTGAATTTCAAAGAAGACCCAAAAACTTCCCACCAGCTGTACAAGCTGCAGATTAAATCCACGTGATCATCTAGGCAGACTCTGTGTCTATGGAATATATAAAAGGACATTGAGAGCTCCCACAAAAGAAAGGCACTAGTTCTGATAGCTGTGGACATTGGAGACAAGAACACACAAGAGTAGGACCAGATTAGAATCTGAGCTGCCCCCACAACAGGTCCACAGATCAGCACAGTGTTGGAGGAATCGCAGGGAGGTGAGGTGGACTGTGACTCCCAGAGAGGGAAAGGACTCTGACAGCAGTGTCTCAAGAAAAACATTTATTCTTCTTATGTTTTGACTTGTTCTGTGGATTCTTTTGGATTTTTTTTCTTTTTCCTCTCCCCCCCACTCCACCCCCCCATTGTAGTTGTTGATTTTATTGGCATTATGAAATCTAATTAAGCTTTTGAGCTTTTTTTTTTTCCTCACTGACATTTTTTATTGTTGTTATGAACATCTGCCTCTACATCAGACTTTTGTAGTTCTGTGGAGTTTTCCTTATTTTTTCTTTTCTCTTTTTTTTTTCAATTTTAATTTTTTAATCTATTATTATTTTTTCTACATTTATTCCTTTGTTTACTTTTCCTAGTGCTCTTTTACCACAGCAGTTAATCTCTAATGTATATAAATCTTCTCTGTCTACCTCTGTTTAACTTTGAATATCTATTCTTTCTTTCTTTTCTTTCTTTCCTTTCCTCTCAACATCTTTGTTAGTTTTATTTTCATTGCTTTATTCCAAAATTGGCACCTTGCTTTGGTTTTGTTTTCCACTTTGTGCTTTAGTTAGTTTTGATTTTAACTGGTATATATAATTTTTGGATTCTTTTGTTCACCAGGTCAAACTATTGTACTTTATTTTAGTTGAACTGTTTTGATTTAGCTTATGGGTGTATATGTATATGTGTATATTCAGTCACAATTTTTATTGTTGTTATAAACCTCTGCCTCTATGTTGGGCTTTTGCAGGTCTGTACAGTTTCCCTTTTTTTTTTTTTTATTTCTCTTTTTTAAATTTTAATTTTTAAACCTATTATATCTTTCTACATTTATTTCTTTGTTTGCTTTTCCTAGTGCTATTTTCCCTTTGCAGTTAACCTTTAATGTATATAAATCTTCTCTATCTACCTCTATTGAACTTTGTCATCTATTCTTTCTTTCTTTTCTTTCTTTCCTTTACTCTCAATATATTTGTTAGTTTTATTTTCATTACTTTATTCCACAGTTGGCACTTTGCTTTAGTTTTGTTTCCCAGTTTGTGCTTTAGTTAGTTTTGTTCTCAACTTGTAGATATAATTTTTGGTTTCCTTTGTTTGCCAGGTCAATCTACTGTACTTTATTTTTCTTGGGCTGTTTTTATTTTGCTTATGGGTGTATATGTATATGTGTATATTCAGACACACTTATTAATTTTGTTATGAACCTCTACCTCTATGTTGGGCTTTTGCAGTTTCATGAAGTTTTTTTTTTTTCTTTCTTCTTCATTTTTTGTTTTCTCTTTTTTATAATTTGAATTTTTAATTTTTTAAACCTATTATATTTTCTACATTTATTTCTTTGCCTTTCCTACTGTTCTTTCCTCCTTGCAGTTAATATTTAATGTATATAAATCTTCTTCATCTATCTTTATTGAACTTTGCATATCTATTCTTTTTTTTCTTTCTTTCCTTTTCCCTCAGTCTATTTGTTAGCTTTGTTTTCATTGCTTTATTCCCCACTTGGCACTTTGCTTTCTTTTTGTTTTCTGGTTTGTGCTTTAGTTATTTTTTTTCTTAACTGGTAAATATAATATTTGATTTCTTTTGTTCACTGGGCCAATCTACTGTTCTTTATTTTAATTGGACTGTTTTGACTTTGCTTATGGGTGTATATGTATATATGTATATTCCATTATTACAACTATTATTTTCCTGATTTTGTAACTGCCATTTTTCTGGGGTTCATCTTTGGTTTCTCATTTTTGGGTATTTGTTTTAATATCACTTAATTTCATAACAAACCACTTGTGGAATCTTCATTCCTGACCAGAAATCAAGCTTTGGAGTAGAAGCACTGACTCCAAGACCCTAGACTACCAGAGAACTAACCCTAGGGAGGATCAAATAGTGAGAATCACACAAAGGAAACCACTTGAATGCAAGACCTAGCATCACCAAACCACCAGTAGCACCCTGTGTAGGATGCCTCATATGAACAACCAACAAAACAAAAATACAAACCCAATCATCAGCAGACAAGATTACCACCTCACTGAGCCTGGCCCATAAGAGAAAAAACAAACAAACAAACAAACACTGAGCACAAATTTCACCCTATGCAAAGCTTCCACAAACTGCTGGACCAAACTTAGGTCAGAAACCAAAAGGAAGAAAGAATGTAACCCTTGAAGCCTGGGAAAAGGAGATCGAAAACAGAATAAGTCAAAAAAAAAAAAAAAATAAAAGGCAA
>NW_011494635.1:11792681-11796205 GCF_000754665.1 Bison bison bison
AAAAAAAGTCAAAAAAAAAAAAAAAAAGGAAAGGCAGAGAAATACTACATAAATGAAGGAACAAACTAGGAAAACACAAGCCCAGATAAATGAAGAGGAAATAGGCAGCTACCTGAAAAAGAATTCAGAATAATGATAGTAAAGATGATCAAAAACCTTGAAAACCAAATGGAGAAAATGCAAGAATCAATTTAAAAAGACCTAGAAGAATTAAACATACAGAGAAGAACAACACAATTACTTAAATTAAAAATACTCTGAAAGGAATTAATAGCAGAATATCTGAAGCAGAGAAATGAATCAGTGAGCTGGAAGATAAAATGGTGGAAATAACTGATGAAGAGCAGAATAAAGTAGAAAGAATGAAAAGAACTGAGGATAGCCTCAGAGACCTCTGGGACAATATTAAACACACCAACGTTCAAATATACGGGTCCCATAAGAAGAGAAAAAGAAAGGGTATGAGAAAATTTTTGAAGAGATTATAGTTGGAAATTTCCCCTACATAGAAAAGAAATAGTCGATCAAGTCCAAAAGTCACAAAGAGCCCCATATAGGATAAACCCAAAGAGAAACACTCCAAGACACATACTAATCAAACTAACAAAGGGTAAACACAAAGAAGGAACATTAAAAGCAGCAAGGGAAAAGCAACAAGTAACAAAGAAGGGAAACCCCATACATTTAGCAGCTGATCTTTCATCAGAAACTCTGCAGGCCAGAAGGGAATGGCAGGATATATTTAAAGTACTGAAAGGGAAATATATACAACCAAGATTATTATACCCGGTAAGGATCTCATTCAAAATTGATGGAGAAATCAAAAGCTTTTCAGACAAGCAAAAGTTAAGAGAATTCAGTACTTCCAAACCAGTCTTACAACAAATGTTAAAGGGACTTATATAGCTAAGAAATACAGGAGAGGAAACAATATCTACAAAATGGATCCCAAACAATTAAGAAAATAGCAATAAGAACATATTGATCAATAATTACTTTAAATATAAATGGACTAAATGCTTCAACCAAAAGACCCAGACTGGCTGAATGAATACAAAAACAAGACCCATATATATGCTGCCTACAAGAAACCCACTTCAGATCTAAAGATACCTATAGACTGAAAATGAAAGGATGGAAAAATATATTCCATGCAAATGGGAAGCAAAAGAAAGCTGGAGTAGCAATCCTCATATGAGACAAAATAGACTTTAAAATAAAGAAGATTACGAGAGATAAGGAAGGACACTATGTAATGACCAAGGGATCTATCCAAGAGGAAGATATAACAACTATAAATATCTATGCACCCAACATAGAAGCACCTCAATACATAAGAAAAACACTAATAGATATAAAAGGAGAAATTGACAGTAACACAATAGTAGTAGGAGACGTTAACACCCCACTCACACCAATGGACAGATCATCAAAACAGAAAATAAATAAGGAAATACAAGTCTTAAATGATACATTAGACAAGATGGATCTCGTTGATATCTTCAGAACTTTCCACCCAAATGAAGAAGAATATACATTCTTCTAAAGTGCACATGGAACATTCTTAAGGATAGACCACATCTTGGGTCACAACTTAAACCTCAGTAAATTTAGGAAAATTGAAATCATATCAAGCATCTTCTCCAACCACAATGCTATGAGACAAGATATTGATTACAAGAAAAAAAAAACTGTAAGAAACTGAAACACATGGAGGTTAAATGATACATTTCTAAATAACCAACAAGTTACTGAAGAAATCAGAAAGGAAATCAAAAAATCCCTAGAAAGAAATAACAATGAAAACACGACAATTTGAAACCTAAGGTATTCAGCAAAAGCAGTTCTAAGAGGGAAGTTTATAGCAATACAATCCCACCTCAAGAAACAAGAAAAACATTGAATATACAACCTAACTTTACACCTAAAGGAACTAGAAAAAGAAGGGGAAAAAACTAAAATTAGTAGAAGGAAAGAAATTATAAAATTCAGAGCAGAAATAAGTGAAAAAGAAATGAAAGAAATAATAGCAAAATAAAACCTAATGCTGACTCTTTGAGAAGATAAACAAAATTGACAAGCCTTTGGCCAGACTCATCAAGAAAAAAAGAGAGAAGAATCAAATCAACAAAATTAGAAATGAAAAAGGAGAGGTTACAACAGACAATGCAGAAATACCAAGGACTATAAGAGACTATTATGAACAACTATGTGGCAATAAAAAAGATAACCTGAAAGAAATGGATAGATTCTTAGAAAAGTTCAAACTTCCAAGACTGAACCAAGAAGAAATAGAAATTATGAAAAATTACAAGCACTAAATTGAAACTGTGATCAAAAATCTCCCCCAAAAACAAAAGCCCAGACCAGATGCCTTCACAGGAGAATTCTATCAAACATTTAGAGAAGAGCTAATGCCTATCCTTCTAACACTCTTTCAAAAAATTTCAGAGGGAGGAACACTTCCAAACTCATTCTACAAGGCCACCATCACACTGATACCAAAACCAGACAATGACAACACAAAAAAGAAACATACAGGCCGCTATCACTAATGAAAATAGATGTAAAAATCCTCAACAAAATTTTAGCAAACAGAATTCAGCAACACATCAAAAACTCATACACCATGACCAAGTTGGGTTTATTCCAGGGATGTAAGGATTCTTCCATATATGCAAATCAATGAATGTGATACACCATATTAACAAATTGAAAGATAAAAAACATACGATCATCTCAATAGATGCAGAGAAAACTTTGACAAAATTCAGCACTCATTTATGATTAAAACTCTTCAAAAATGGGTAAAGGAGTCAACATAGTAAAGGCCATATATGATAAGCCCACAGTAAACATTATTCTCAATGGTGAAAAATTAAAAGCATTCTCCCTAAGATTAGGAACAAGACAAGGGTGTCCACTTTCTCCATTATTGTTAAACATAGTTCTGGAAGTCCTAGCTACAGCAATCAGAGAAGAAAAAGAAATAAATGGGTCCAGACAAGAAAAGAAAAAGTAAAGCTCTCACTGTTTGCAGATGACATGATACTGTACATAGAAAACCCTAAAGAAAACCCTACTATCAGAAAATTACTAGAGCTAATCAGTGAGTTTAGCAAAGTTGCAGGATACAAAATCAATACACAGAAATCACTTGCATTCCTATATACTAACTAAAAATCAGAAAGATTTTTAAGGAATGAATGATTGCAACAAAAAGAATTAAATATCTAGAAGTGAGCCTACCTAAGGAGAAAAAAGAACTGTATACAGAAAATTATATGATACTGATGAAAGAAATCAAGGGCAACATAAACAGATGAAGAGATATTCCATATTCCTGAGTAGGAAGAATCAATATTGTGAAATTGACTATACTACCAAATGCAATCTACAGATTCAAGTGTGATCCCTATCAAATTACCAATGGCATTTTTTCACAGAACTAGGAAAAAAAATTCACAATTCATATGGAAACACAAAGACCCTGAATAGTCAAAGCAATCTTGAAAAAGAAGAAT
>NW_011494635.1:11796305-11798786 GCF_000754665.1 Bison bison bison
AAGTCCTAGCTACAGCAATCAGAGAAGAAAAGAAATAAATGGGTCCAGACAAAGAAAAGAAAAAGTAAAGCTCTCACTGTTTGCAGATGACATGATACTGTACATAGAAAACCCTAAAGAAAACCCTACTATCAGAAAATTACTAGAGCTAATCAGTGAGTTTAGCAAAGTTGCAGGATACAAAATCAATACACAGAAATCACTTGCATTTCTATATACTAACAATGAAAAGTCAGAAGGAGAAATTAAGGAATCAATCCCATTCACCATTGCAACAAAAAGAATTAAATATCTAGGAATAAATTTATCTAAGGAGATAAAAGAACTGTACACACAAAATTATAAGACACTGTTGAAAGAAATCAAAGATGACATAAACAGATAAAGAGATATTCTACATTCCTCAGTAGGAAGAATCAATGTTGTGGTAATGACTCTACTGCCAAATGCAATCTACAGATTCAAATGTGACCCCTATCAAGTTACAAATGGCATATTTCACAGAACTAAAATAAAAAATTTCATAATTCATATGGAAACACAAAAGACCCCGAATAGTCAAAGTAGTCTTGAGAAAAAAGATTGGAGCTGGAAGAATCAAGCTTCCTTACTTCAGGTTATACTACAAAGCCACAGTCATCAAAACAGTATGGTACTGGCACAAAAACAGAAATAAAGACCGATGGGACAAGATAGAAAGCCCAGAAATAAACCCAGGCACCTATGGGTACCTTATTTTTGACAAAGGAGGCAAGAGGATACAATGGGGCAAAGACAACCTCTTCAATATATGGTGCTGGGAAAACTGGACAGCCACATATAAAAGAATGAAATTAGAACACTTCCTAATACCATACATAAAGATAAACTCAAAATGGATTAAAAACTTAAATGTAAGACCAGAAACTACAAAATTCTTAGAGGTAAACATTGTTCTTAGGCAGTGTTCTTAGGCAGAACACTCAATGGCATAAATCAAAGCAAGATCCTCTATGATCCACCTCCCAGAATAATGAAAATAAAAAGAAAAGTAAACAAGTGGGACCTGATTAAACTTAAAAGCTTTTGCAAGCAAAGGAAACTATAAGCAAAGTGAAAAGACAACCCTCAGAATGGAAGAAAATAATAGCAAATGAAACAACTGGCAAAGTATTAACTTCCAAAATATGCAAGCAGTACATGCAGCTCAATACCAGAAAACAAACAACCCAATCAAAAAATGGGGAAAAGACATAAATGGACATTTCTCCAAAGAAGACATACAGATGGCTAACAAACACATGAAAAGATGCTCAACACTGCTCACTGCTGCTGCTGCTGCTGCTAAGTTGCTTCAGTCGTGTCCGACTCTATGTGACGCCATAGATGGCAGCCTACCAGGCTCCCCTGTCCCTGGGATTCTCCAGGCAAGAACACTGGAGTAGGTTGCCATTTCCTTCTCCAATACAGGAAAGTGAAAAGTGAAAGTGAAGTCACTCAGTCGTGTCCGACTCTTAGCGACCCCATGGACTACAGCAAACCAGGCTCCTCCGTCTATGGGATTTTCCAGGCAAGAGTACTGGAGTGGGGTGCCATTGCCTTCTCCGACACTGCTCACTAGAGAAATGAAAATCAAAACTACAATGAGAATATTACCTCACAGCAGTCAGATTGGCCATCATCAAAAAGTCTACCAAAATAAATTCTGGAGAGGGTGTGGAGTGCTTAATTCACAAAGTCTTTTAAAAGAACTGCAACTTAGTTACTGTTACTTCAGTTCAGTTCAGTCCCTCAGTCATGTCCGACTCTTTCCACCCCATGAACCGCAGCACACCAGGCCTCCCTGTCCATCATCAAATCCCAGAGTCCACCCAAACCCATGTCCATAGAGTCAGTCATGCCATCCAACCGTCTCATCCTCTGTTGTCCCCTTCTCCTCCTGCCCTCAATCTTTCTTAGCATCAGGGTCTTTTCAAGTGAGTCAGCTCTTCAAATCAGGTGGTCAAAGTATTGGAGTTTCAGCTTCAACATCAGTCCTTCCAATGAACACCCAGGACTGATCTCCTTTAGGATGGACTGGTTGGATCTCCTTGCAGTCCAAGGGACTCTCAAGAGTCTTCTCCAACACCACAGCTCAAAAGCATCAGTTCTTTAGTGCTCAGCTTTATTTATAATTCAAATCTCACATACATACATGACCACTGGAAAAACTATAGCCTTGACTAGATGGACCTTTGTTGACAAAGTAATGTCTCTGCTTTTTAATATGCTGTCTAGATTGGTCATAACTTTCCTTCCAAAGAGTAAGTGTCTTTTAATTTCATGACTGCAATCACCATCTGCAGTGATTTTTGGAGCCCAGAAAGATAAAGTCAGCCACTGTTTCCCCATCTATTTGCCATGAAATGATGGGGCCAGATGCCATGATCTTCATTTTCTGAATGCTGAGCTTTAAGCCAACTTTTTTACTCTCCTCTTTCACTTTCATCAAGAGGCTCTTTA
>NW_011494635.1:11798886-11803016 GCF_000754665.1 Bison bison bison
CACTTTCTGCCATAAGGGTGGTGTCATCTGCATATCTGAGGTTATTGATATTTCTCCCAGCAATCTTGATTCCAGCTTGTGCTTCCTCCAGCCTAGCATTTCACATGATGTACTCTGCATATAAGTTAAATAAGCAGGGTGACAATATACAGCCTTGATGTACTCCTTTTCCTATTTGGAACCAGTCTGTTGTTACATGTCTGGTTCTAACTGTTGGAGTTTCTCAAGAGGCAGGTCAGGTGGTTTGGTATGCCCATCTCTTCCAGAATTTTCCACAGTTTATTGTGATCCTCACAGTCAAAGGCTTTGCAATAGTCAATAAAGCAGAAATAGATGTTTTTCTGGAACTCTCCAGCTTTTTCGATGATCCAGCGGATGTTGGTAATTTGATCTCTGGTTCCTGTGCCTTTTATAAAACCAGATTGAACATCTGGAAGTTGAAACCTTGAACATCTATTGTTTAAGCCTGGCTTGGAGAATTTTGAGCATTATTTTACTAACATGTGAGACAAGTGCAATTGTGCGGTAGTTTGAGCATTTGGCATTGCTTTTCTTCAGGATTGGAATGAAAACTGACATTTTCCAGTCCTGTCGCCACTGCTGAGTTTTCCAAATTTGCTCACATACTGAGTGCAGCACTTTCACAGCATCATCATTTAGGATTTGAAATAGCTCAACTGAAATTCCATCACCTCCACTAGCTTTGTTCATAGTGATGCTTCCTAAGGCCCACTTGCCTTCACACTCCAGGATGTCTGGTTCTAGGTGAGTGATCATACAGTCGTGATTATTTGGTCATGAAGATCTTTTTTTAACAATTTTTCTGTATATTCTTGCTACCTCTTCTTAATATCTTCTGCTTCTGTTAGGTCCATACCATTTCTGTCCTTTATTGAGCCCATTTTTGCATGAAATATTCCCTTGGTATCTCTAAGTTTCTTGAAGAGCTCTCTAGTTTTTCCCATTCTATTGTTTTCCTCCATTGCTTTGCACTGATCCCTGAGGAAGGCTTTCTTTTCTCTCCTTGTTATTCTTTGGAACTCTGAAGTCAAATGGGTTATCTTTCCTTTTCTCCTTTGCTTTACACTTCTCTTCTTTTCAGAGATATTTGTAAAGCCTCCTCAGACAGCCATGATGCTTTTTTGCATTTCTTTTCCTTGGGGATGGTCTTGATCCCTGTCTCGTGTACAATGTCATGAACCTCCATCCTCTTTGGTAACCATAGTTTTGTTTTCAAAGTCTAGTCTGTTTCTGCTTTTAAATAAATTCATTTCCATGT
This sequence comes from Bison bison bison, assembly GCF_000754665.1. Taxonomy (NCBI): domain Eukaryota; kingdom Metazoa; phylum Chordata; class Mammalia; order Artiodactyla; family Bovidae; genus Bison; species Bison bison. The sequence goes on from NW_011494635.1 coordinate 11,800,166, forward strand.
TTTATTTAGATGCCCACAAAGAAGTGGTATCATATGATATTAATATTTGTCTTTCACTGTCTGATTCACTTCACTTAGTATAATAACTTCCAGGTCCAGGATTCAGTTCTATTTCCTGCCTAAAGCCATTGACATTTGGTTTTGTCAACAATAATCCCACCCATTATGACTGTAAATGAGTGGATTCTATAAGGCCCTCTGGGGACAAGACCCATATTCTCTGCTTTACCTCCTCTCTGAAATACCTAGATATTGTAGGTATAATATCTGATAATAGTGTCTAATGCACATTTCCTGAGTTGTTTTACAGATGCTGAAATCCCCACCAAATGGAAGATATTAACTACTTGATGACCATGAACATGTAACCCTCATACCTACTTGGGACCTAAGGACTGATAATGTTAATCCCTGTGACTGCCCTGTTACCTCACCATCAGAGCCAATAAGAGAATTGTGCATGAGCTTATCACATACCCTGGGACACTCTTCCCTCACTTGGCTTTTAAAAATGCTTTCTTGAAACCCACCTGAATATTTGTGTATTTTGAGTACTAGCTGTCCTGGACTCCTTACTTGGTGCCCTGAGATGAAGGCTGTGCTTTCCTTCACCACAACTCAGTGTCAGTAGATTGGCTTAACTGTGCATGGGAGAAAGGCTCAAGTTTGGTTGGTAATTTAATGTGTGATGTATCCTACTGACAAATTTTCATTGTGAGCATACTCATATTTCTAGAGAATCCACAAAAGATTCTTTACAGAGAATCTACAGGAGAGCTCTTTAAGGTTTCATTAAGACCAGTGTAAACAAGTTGCAGTGTTATCCAATGATCTAAATGGTCTACTTAGGAAAAGGTAGACACAGTGACTTAAATTATTGTTGTTGTTTTTCACTTTTGTTGTTGTTATTAACACTTGGGTTTGAATCAATATACTACTGAAGTCATCTGAGTATGGAGTTCCCTTCAAAATCAACAGATGATCCAAAGACAAATGAATTTATGTGAGATGTGGGCCAGTTTTTCTTGTGTAAGCAGTATTACCAAATGTTGTTTTCTGTTTCTGAGTAATTTCTACCCAATTAAGCATCAAACTGACACTAGCCTTTTGGCTGTCATTTGTTTTCCAGGATCATCTGGCTCTGAGTTTATTCATTGTGTCTGGGTGTTCCTGTCACCCTGACATTGAGCCCAATTCTGAAGTTGCATAATGCAAGTGGAGGAAGCAAAAGAAATTAGTCCTTTCTGATTTTTCCTGATGCATTCTGCTGATTTGTTAGGTTTCCACAGCCTAGGATTTTCTTGCTTGCACTTTACAAGAGGCTAGAGGTTTGACTGCCCTGTGAGATAAATTGAAGTTTCTCTTTCAGTAGCCACTTGTAGACTACCAAAAGTTCTTAACCTTTTCTGGTGCCATGGTCTGTGGACCCCTGATGAAGCAGGAGGTAGATGGGACCACCCCAAAGTAAAGGAGAAACATTTCCTGTGGACAAGATGAGAATAGCAGGACAATTAAGAGAGGAGGCTGGGCCCTGTGCAGATGACATATGTCTCATTCTTGAAGTCAGGGGACCTCCACAACCACATATGCACAGAAAGCCTCCTTGGAGGTCAAAGAGGAATGACTTCAAGAGATGCTCTACCCACAGTCCTTTGCAGTAGAATCCATCTTCACTAAGATGTGCATGTGCACACATGAGAGGAGCCTGAGATATACCAAATATGGACTGTGCACCAGGCAAATCAAAATGATTGGCCAAAGGAAACCTGAGAGAAATGCCCCATACAAGTAATTCAAACTGCCACAAAGGTGTGACTTAGGGACTCTTGTTCTGAGTCTGCCTGTATATCTATCCACATGTACTATATCCTCTTCCCTCTTAATAAACACATCAATTCTTCACTGCTTTCCATATTTGTGAAAATACTTTTTTGCAAAGTCTAAGGTTCAGGGCCCTTGTCACTGACCACTGGTCTAGTGGTTAGGATTCAATGCTCTCACTGCTCAACCTGGCCTCAATCTCTTCCTGAAACCCAAGTCCCGCTCTAAGCCATTGTAGGCCAGGCCACCTGAGATCACTGCCATCTGGTAAAGCCTATGGAAATATCTCAGAATAATGTTTTTAAAAGCACAAAGTGGATAGAATTATATAAGAAGCAATTATAATGAAAAGTAGTCATCAAGATATTAAAATTGTTTGCCTACTTATTGATACATTGAATATAAACATAAACATTTACACATATATTATGATAACTGCTATAATTCAAAGACTGGAAGACTTAAATGATATTCTGGGTTATTTTTAACAATCTACTTATGGTATGAGAAAATCAGGGTCCTCTTTATATCTGATTTGCTGTCTATGTTAATGATTGAAGGAAATGCTGATATTTCAGTTAGAGTGTAGTAAAAATAAAGTAATTTTTCTGTTCTTTGGATTTCTAGATTCTTTTATTTCCTTTTACAGACTTTTTGGAGGTCCAAGGACCCCAAGATCAGAATATTCCAGTCTATAATAAGTTCAATTCAGTTGCTCAGTTGTGTCTGACTCTTTGCAACCCCATGGACTATGGCACACAAGGCTTCCCTGTCCATCACCAAATCCCAGAGCTTGCTCAGACTCATGTCCATCGAGTCAGTGATGCTATCCAATGATCTTATCCTCTGTCATCCCCTTCTCTTCCTGCCTTCAATCTTTCCCAGCATCAGGGTCTTTTCCAAGGAGTCAGTTCTTCACATCAGGTGACCAAAGTATTGGAGCTTCAGCTTCAGCATCAGTCTTTCCAGTGAATATCCAGTGTTGATATCCTTCAGGATGGACTGGTTGGATCTCCTTGCAGTCCAAGGG
>NW_011494635.1:11803210-11809081 GCF_000754665.1 Bison bison bison
AGCTAGGTTGGTCATAGCTTTTCTTCCAAGGAGCAAGTGTCTTTTAATTTCATGGCTGCAGTCACCATCTGCAGTGATTTTGGAGGCTAAGAAAATAAAGTCTGTCACTATTTCTATTGTGTCTCCATCTATTTGCCATGAAGTGATGGGACTGGATGACATGATCCTAGTTGTTTGAATGTTGCTGTAGTGGGATAATTTTGGAAACCAGTTCAATCCATCAAGTCATCTAGGGGATTAAAACATACATTAATTGAATTTTAAACTATATCAAGCATTTTCTTATCTATATTAAGGTGAGGATAAGAAAGAAGTGAATTTACTATTTCCCAATTGCTTTGTTACCAAGTCAAACTTGGGTCCTCTTATGCAGTTAAGCCAATCTGTAGACACTGGGTTTTGGTGAAGAAAAGTGCAGCCTTTACTTCAGGGTGCCAAGCAAGGAATCCAAGGCAGCTAATGCTCAAAACACTGAAACTCTGATGACATTTTTAAAGGTCAGGTGAGGGGAGGGAGTCATAGGTTATGATCAGCTCACACACAGTTTTCTGACTGGCTGGTGATGATGTAACAGGGTGGTATCACAGGGGTTAACATTATCAGTCCTGAGGTTTCGATAGGTCTGGGGGCTTTGTGCTCAAGGTCGTCATTAAATAGTTCACTTCTTTCATTTGGTGTGGTTTTAGTATATGCAAAACAACTCAGGAGCTTCAGAGAAGAGCTGTAGCAGAAAATATAGTTGCAGGGTTTGTCCTGGGAAGTTCCTATAGGGTCCTGCTTGGTTATAACTTGATTGATCTTCCTTTCTTGGTGGCTCAGCCAGTAAAGAATCTGCCAACAATGCGGTGTCATGATCCATGCATGGGTGGGAAAAGAATTTCCAGACATGAGGCAGAATGAGAGGAGAATAAAGTTTATTAGAGTGGGAGATGCTGTTAGAACAGTGGACCAGCTCAAGGGAGAACTGACATTTAACAGGGGTTCTTTGTCCACTTTTATAGCCAGGGTGCAAGGAGTGGGATGGGGGTCTTGAGGGTCATTTGCTGACTGGATGAAGCATGTATACTGGGTGGAGGAAGAGTAAGGCAAATACCTTCTCCCTATAGGGCAAGAGGGGAGACAGGTTATGCTGCTCAGGAGGACCTGAAATCAGTTAATAGTTACAACATGGGGGAGGGAAGGATGATGAGTGTCTGGTTTTTCTGTTCCTGCATTCCAAGACCCTCCTTGGTTGCCCCTGCTCTTTCATCCTTGGGTCACCCCATGTGAAAGACCTGGGTTCTATCCCTGGGTCTGTAAAAATCCCCTGGCAAAGGGAATGGTAACCCACTAGAGTATTCTTGCCTGGAGAATCCCATGGAGAGAAGAGCCTACCAAGCTACAGTCCATGGGATCGCAAAGAGTCAGACATGGCTGAGCAACTATCACCTTCACTTTCACCTGCTTGGTTGCAACTTGTTTGATCTTCTTCTCACAGAACTAGCTAGAGACTTGATCTCAGGGAAATAGTCAGAAGCCAGCCTTTCTAAATAGGATGCATTGATTCCCTTAAGAAATAAATGTAGACCCAGCAATAGGTAGAACAAAGCTCCACCCCTTTAGAAAGCAGGCTCCACGTGCTCAAGAATGGATAACATTCACACAGCTTTTCACTCTATTGTTGTTGTTTAATCACTAAGTCCTGTCGGACTCTCCTGCCAGGCTCTTCTGTCCAGGAGACTTCCCAGACAGGAATACTAAAGTGGGCAGTCACTCCCTTCTCCAGAGATCGAACCTGCATTTCCTGCATTAGCAGGCAGGTTCTTTACCCAGTGAGCAACCAGGGAAGCCTTTCACACTATAGAGAGACCCATATTGTCATGATCTCGATGCATATTAGTGCTGTTTGCCAGTTTGGGGAGACAAAACACTCCAACTAGAACTAGCCCATATTCGCTCCAGCCCTGCTTCCCCTCCACAAAGCAGCATGTCTTAGCCTTCTCATTTCTGAGCTTAGGGTCACAAAGAGTCAGACTCTACTCATGAGAGACTAAGAAGAGGCAGGAGTAATCCTGGTAGATGAGTAGTATATTACATTTCCTCTATGCTCCATACAAATATATTATACACTATTTAAGAACCCATGAAAGGGTTAGAAACATCCTTTATAGAAAAGAAATAGAAAAGTAAATAGAAGGTTATAAATAAGATCCTCTCAAACAAAACATTTTTAGAAGAGTTACTCACCATATCAGGGCATTTAATACATGTTTATTATTTTTCCTCAATAATAACAACAAGTTGTTAAAATGCTGTCCAACCAATCTGCAGGCTAAGCAGAGGAGGAAGTGAATGCTTGTCATTGCCTCCTCTCCTTTCAAGCCACCACAAATATTATGTTCTTGCTGTTTTGTTTAACTTGGGCCAATTTCACTTCACAGAGTAACAGGGATGGAGAACTGGGTCCATTAAGAATAAACTTCAAAAACCCTTTGGCTTTGGGACTTCCTTATGTTATTCTGCCTCAAACCCAGAGGATATGAAAGATGGGGAGATTAGTGAGGGTTTTGCCCTGGCTGTTCCTTGACTGAATGGTCTCATAAATGCCAATTGAAATAATTATCAAGCCATTATGACGATTTGCATTAAAAATGGTAACTTAAGCAAGCAATCTCTGTGCTTGGATGAGGGCAGTTGGGGGTAGCATTTAACATTATAAAAGGCCCATTGAAGCCACATTAGCTTTCTGAATTTTTGAAGATTACTGCACAGTAGTTCACAAAAAGGTTATTCTTCCAACTCTATTTATACTCTCAGTACTTCCAGTGTAAGCTCCCAGTGCACCCATTCCTGGTATTGATTTGTGCCTGTGCCCAAATTATCATCTGGCACAGACAGGGCAGCAGCTCCAGGAGATGGTGATGCAATGCTTGGAACATTGAAGAACAAACAAAGAACCTCTTCTTATCAACATTTCCCTTTGCTGATTAAGTGAAAATACCAGAAGTCCTAGGTACCATTCCCTATTCTCCCACCTCTCCACTTCTCAAAAGATTGTGCCTTTAAAGCCAATGGCTTACCCTGGAACCCCTTTGAGAATTCACTTAAAAGAACAAGGCAGGATATTATGGGGATTAAATTCTCCTTTAACTCATCACTGTTGTCAGTGAGGGAGGTAAACTTATAATAGCTACCTTCTTTGCTTTACAAACATCACAGAGTCTAAAAGGTAGAGAAGGGGACAGTGTAGTGTCTGACAACTGCCAACATTATAGGTGGCAGTTCTAAAAGTTATAGGGGGAGGGTCACAGCTCACATTCAGGATCAAGTGGGCCTGGAAGCTCTTTCACAGATAACACCAAATTATCTGCTACATCAGAAATGGTATGGACCTAACAGAAGCAGAAGATATTAAGAAGAGATGGCAAGAATACCCAGAAGAACTGTACAAAAAAGATCTTCACAACCCAGATAATCACGATGGTGTGATCACTGACCTAGAGCCAGACATCCTGGAATGTGAAGTCAAGGGGGCCTTAGAAAGCATCACTACCAACAAAGCTGGTGGAGGTGATGGAATTCCAGTTGAGCTATTCCAAATCCTGAAAGATGATGCTGTGAAAGTGCTGCATTCAATATGCCAGCAAATTTGGAAAACTCAGCAGTGGCCACAGGACTGGAAAAGGTCAGTTTTCATTCCAATCCCCAAGAAAGACAATGCCAAAGAATGCTCAAACTACTGCACAATTGCACTCATCTCACACGCTAGTAAAGTAACGCTCAAAATTCTCCAAGCCAGGCTTCAGCAATATGTGAACTGTGAACTTCCTGATGTTCAAGTTGGTTTTAGAAAAGGCAGAGGAATCAGAGATCAAATTGCCAACATCCACTGGATCATAGGAAAAGCAAGAGAGTTCCAGAAAAGCATCTATTTCTGCTTTATTGACTATGCCAAAGCCTTTGACTGTGTGGATCACAATAAACTGTGGAAAATTCTGAAAGAGATGGGAATACCAGACCTCCTGATCTGCCTCTTGAGAAATTTGTATGCAGGTCAGGAAGCAACAGTTAGAACTGGACATGAAACAACAGACTGGTTCCAAATAGGAAAAGGAGTACATCAAGGCTGTATATTGTCACCCTGTTTATTTAACCTAAATGCAAAGTACATCATGAGAAACGCTGGACTGGAAGAAACACAAGCTGGAATCAAGATTGCCGGGAGATATATCAATAACCTCAGCTATACAGATGACACCACCCTTATGGCAGAAAGTGAAGAGGAACTCAAAAGCCTCTTGATGAAAGTGAAAGTGGAGAGTGAAAAAGTTGGCTTAAAGCTCAACATTCAGAAAACAAAGATCATGGCATCTGGTCCCACCACTTCATGGGAAATAGATGGGGAAACAGTGGAAGCAGTGTCAGACTTTATTTTTCTGGGCTCCAAAATCACTACAGATGGTGACTGCAGCCATGAAATTAAAAGACGCTTACTCCTTGGAAGGAAAGTTATGACCAACCTAGATAGCATATTCAAAAGCAGAGACATTACTTTGCCAACAAAGGTCCGTCTAGTCAAGGCTATGGTTTTTCCTGTGGTCATGTATGGATGTGAGAGTTGGACTGTGAAGAAGGCTGAGCGCCGAAGAACTGATGCTTTTGAACTGTGGTGTTGGAGAAGACTCTTGAGAGTCCCTTGGACTGCAAGGAGATCCAACCAGTCCATTCTGAAGGAGATCAGCCTTGGGATTTCTTTGGAAGCAATGATGCTAAAGCTGAAACTCCAGTACTTTGGCCACCTCATGTGAAGAGTTGACTCATTGGAAAAGACTCTGATGCTGGGAGGGATTGGGGGCAGGAGGAAAAGGGGACAACAGAGGATGAGATGGCTGGATGGCATCACTGACTCGATGGACGTGAGTCTGAGTGAACTCTGGGAGTTGGTGAGGGACAGGGAGGCCTGGCGTGCTGCGATTCATGCTGTCACAAGATTCGGACACAACTGAGCGACTGATCTGATCTGATCTGATTATTTCAGCAGTAACAACAAAACAATGATAGTTCTATAATTTCACTGCAAGGAAATCCAACCAGTCAATCTTAAAGGAAATCAGCCTGAACATTCTTTGGGAGGACTGATGCTGAAGCTGAAACTCCAATACTTTGGCCACCTGATGCAAAGAACTGACTCATTGGAAAAGACCCTGATGCTGGAAAAGATGAAGGCGGAAGGAGAAGGGAAAGACAGAGGATGAGATAATTGGATGGCATCACTGACTCCATGGACATGAGTTTAAGTAAGCTCCAGGAGTTGGTGATGGACAGGGAAGCCTGGTGTGCTGCAGTCCATGAGGTTGCAAAGAGTTGGACATGACTGAGTGACTGAGCAACAACAAGGTAACATTTAAAATAACTCCTGACTTCTGCTCTAATGAATGTCCACAAATCCTTGCCTAAATTTTTGATTCCTTTCCTGGATTAAAATGAGTAAGAATGAAGAAATAAGTACTTAAAGAATGATTCTCTGCCCCTAGCTCCTCTCTTAGCAAATTTGCAAGAGGATCTTGTGAGCATAGGTGGGCAGTGCAGGTGAGAGAGCACACAATTGCATGTGGACCACCAAGCAAAAGAGCATCCAAAGAAAGATAAGGGAAAGTCAGAAGGTCTTCACACAATGGACAGATGATGAATTTTATCTCATACTTTAATGACTAATTGAGATTGTTTCTCTGCTGGGAGCCGGCGTGAGGAACTCCACCCATGGCAAAGGTCATGAGGAAGGAGGCTCAACATACGCAAAGGCGGGATAGAGCCTCAGGAGTCCCCCTGGAAATTCTCGAGCATCTACCCCCAAAACCAGAGTCTGCCTACTTTACTGATTTGTGCTCTCAC
>NW_011494635.1:11809181-11813306 GCF_000754665.1 Bison bison bison
GTATAGAGCCTCTCGGAGAGTTAGAAATTGTCAGAATAGAACTAGTAGAAGATTTCATTGTTGAGCCAATGCTTGCTGCCAAGTTTCCACATCCCCTGTATTGTATCCTTGGAAGTGTATTAATTAATATAGTTGGTATGTAGAAAAAAATAAGTAGTGGCCTTGGTGTTAACAACTTTAGACCCTTAAGGTAATAAATTCTTTCCTTTGTTGTAAACCCACTGCACCTCTGCCCTATAGGCCTAACACCTTTGGAGGATGGCGCCAAACTTTAAAATTACTACTCTTAGAGAAAATAAGTCTTACGGTTGACAAACCTTTGTCAGAGTCATAAAATGTTAACAGGCCTTCTGGCCAGAAGATTATGTAAATCACCTAAACCATGTATACGATAAGTTTGCAGAAAATAAACCCTGGTTTCAATAAGGATCAAAGACTACTGACTTTACATGATTTCATACCCCCTATTATCCTCTATGTGCAACTTAGGGTATAAAATCCCTTGTTGAAAATAAAGCTACAGGCCTTGCTCATCGAAGCTTGGTCTCCCATGTCGTTCTTTCTCTCACCTTCTGGCTGAATTCCCATCTGGAGCGTGGAGGCTCTCCAAGCCTACTAATTTTGCCTGGGCTTCTAAGATCTGACTGGGGAGGCCTTAGTGTCTCCTCTCTTTCAGGAGAACGGAAGGACGCCTGCGGCCTATGTAGGTGGTGCAAATTCCTTGTCTTGGAATTTTATTGGTTTTCCACGTAAACCAAGTTATTCAGCCTCTTTTCTCCACTGAATTTTCTCACTGAGCTATCCCTATTTAACCACTCTTTATATCTCTAATTAATACTTAACTAAGCTATTGCTATTCTAATCGCCTACACCATCATCCTTAGGGAATCCCTGGATCCAACCAAGGCTGGACCCCAGCATTTCTCCTTTTCCCCTTTAAAAGTTGTCAAGGCTGAGCAAAGTCTTGGGAGTTGGTCTCTGGACCAACTTCTCCATCTTCTCCCCAGATTACCAGCTTTTCTGAATAAACCATCTTTCTTTTCTACTTACACTTTCCTCTTGATTATAGTCTCTTGAGTAGTGAGCAGCCCAATTTGAGTTGAGTAACAGTCTGGGCTTGTTCTGTGAGTTCAGGAAAGTCATAATTTCTACTTGGCAGCTACAGACTCCAAAGGCAAGTATCTTAGCTAAGAAAGCTTGAGGTTTATTATCTTTGTGACCATACCTAACAGTTCAGACATTCTTAGCTCAATCTGTTACCAGAGAGTCACCCAGATGAAATAGAAGGAGACATCAGCTCCACCTCTCAAAAGAAGATGTGACAAAATATATGAAGTCATTATGTTTATAACCACTGGAGCCACAAAAAAAACTAAACAATATTATTAATTCTCTATAGTTGTGCATATATGAGGGATGCTTACTGGATAATTGTAGGCTATACCTAAAAAAATTTTCTAAAAGTCCAAGGCAACAAGGAAATTCAATGGTGGACAAGCTCAGTACCCTGACAGACCACTGTACTTAGTTCCTTGGAATCAGATACAAAGTTCGCCCAAGGACAATTTTTCACTAATATAATCTTGCCTAACATATAAAAATTTTCCTTTTCCCACCAATTTACAGCAGTAAAGTGTCAATACACAGAAATTCTATGTGTAAGACGCATACATGCTAAGTCACTTCAGTCGTGTCTGACTCTTTACAACCCAATAGACTGTAGCCTGCCACCTCCTCTGTCCATGGGATTCTCTAGGCAAGAATAATGGAGTGGGTTGCCATCTCCTCCTTCAGAGGATCTTCCTGACCCAGGGATCAAACCAGAGTGTAAGATACCCCTTAATAATTCTGGTTCCCTGAACACTTTTTGGTGAAAATGAACGAAAACTTGCATTTTTAGAGGGCAGCATTTTCCATACTGTATTCCATGGAAAAATCATTTTCTAATGACATGGCAATAACTGCTCTTTGAAAAAACATGTATATCAAACAGATTTTCAAAATTTTAAGCTAAAGTAAAGCTAAACTGGAATCTTTGCTGTAGGACTTTGTAGAATTTTTATTTTGGTTATGGGCACTGTGAAATTATAAGTGGTAGATATAGTTTGAAGTTTATTCCACATTTATTTAATGATACACAGAGTTATTATTTAATAGAATAGGCTTCATAAAATGCAAGGTGAGACAACTGATGTGGATCATAAAGGAGTTAGCTAAACAGAGGAGGAAGGATTTCCTAAGCAGAGAAATGGTATCATTAACCCCACAGATCTAATGGGATAGAGGCAACAAATTATGTAACAGGTTACCTGGTTGACACAGTATGAAATTTGCTGTGGTCATTTTTCAAGTGTGTGTGTGCATATGTATGCTTCAGCAGTCTTTATTGGCAAAAATCTATAGGATTTATAGGAGATAAAGGTCCACTTTACAACATCCCATTCCTCCTTGGATTTTATTCCATGCTAAGTCCATTTGTATGTTCCCTGAGCCTCATTCCCCTTTCATTTCTTCTCTTTCCAAAATACTAATAAGGGGAAACAATGAGATAATTAAGATAGTACGTTAAGAAACCGTTGGATATCCAGCTACCAAATGATACAAGTCATTATGTATAAATCATTGAACAACAGCAACAACAATCAAAAACACAAAACAAAACAATGGACATCCTGGTGGGGAGGTGGGGTGGGGGGGGGGGGACAGATTCAAACTCGTAATTTGAAAAAAATGCTTCTCAACTAAACTACAAAAACATGAGGTTTGAGAATATTGTTAGGGAGGAAATGGAGGATTGTTTTTATTTGTTTATTTGTGTTTTTTTTTTCCCACTTCCATTTTATACAGCTGTGTCTTTGCCCAATCTGTCATGGTATGTATGTATCTCACCATGCAAACTGAGTATAGACAAAATAATTCAATTAAATATTAGTCCAATCATAATATCTCTGTGTAGGAAATGATCTGTGGTACATTCCAAACATAGCCAAATCTTCACCCTTTCCCCACAGACAGAGAATCCTCTAATCATACTTTTGCCCAAATCTCGTGGCAGCCAGATGACTTGATTTGACCAATGAAATGTTAACAAGTGTGGCATAAGCAGAATCTGGAAAAGAACTTGTAAAACAGGAATGGTTCTTTTTCTCTCTCTTTTGCTTCAGTCATCATTCTGAGAAAATGCTCATGCTGGACTGAGACATGAGGGGCATCACTGAGTCATCACTTTCCTTTCAGCCAAAATCAGCCTAGACTAGTTGACAGCCAGGGATCCCTAGATGTGTGTGAGCTGAGCCAAGATCAGCAAGCTGCCTACCAGAGCTACTCACCTGTCTTTATACTGTGAACAAGACATTCCTCTGAGTCTTTGTATTGTCAGTCTTATCTATTAATGGGGTAATAGATAACTACTATGGTATAGTTAAAATAACTCTGACTAGCCCCATTATTTGACACAGACTTAGTTACTCAAGCACATTTTACTTAGGAGAACTGAAGTCATATTCCAGCTCTTGTCTGAATACCTGTACAGCTGTAGAAAAGTCACAGTCTCCTTATATTTTTTTGGACGTCTTCTGCAAAACTGGGATAACTTCCTTATTTAATTCTGGTTTTAGAAAAGGCAGAGGAACCAGAGATCAAATTGCCAACATCCGCTGGATCATTGACAAAGCAAAAGAGTTCCAGAAAAACATCCGTTTCTGCTTTATTGACTATGCCAAAGCCTTTGACTGTGTGGATCACAATAAACTGTGGAAAATTGTGAAAGACATGGGAATATCAGACCACCTGACCTGCCTCTTGAGAAACCTATATGCAGGTCAGGAAGCAACAGTTAGAACTGAACATGGAACAACAGACTGGTTCCAAATAGGAAAAGGAGTACATCAAGACTGTATATAGTCACTCTGCTTATTTAACTTATATGCAGAGTACATCATGAGAAATGCTGGGCTGGAAGAAGCACAAGCTGGAATCAAGATTGCTGGGAGAAATATCAATTACCTCAGATATGCAGATGACACGACCCTTATGGCAGAAAATGAAGAGGAACTAAAAAGCCTCTTGATGAAAGTGAAAGAGAAGAGTGAAACAGTTGGCTTAAAGCTCAACATTCAGAAAACT
>NW_011494635.1:11813473-11842263 GCF_000754665.1 Bison bison bison
TCATGTATGGATGTGAGAGTTGGACTGTGAAGAAGGCTGAGCACCGAAGAACTGATGCTTTTGAACTGTGGTGTTGGAGAAGACTCTTGAGAGTCCCTTGGACTGCAAGGAGATCCAACCAGTCCATCCTAAAGGAGATCAGTCCTGGGTGTTCTTTGGAAGGACTGATGCTGAGGCTGAAACTCCATTACTTTGGCCACCTCATGCGAAGAGTTGACTCATTGGAAAAGACTCTGATGCTGGGAGGGATTGGGGGCAGGAGGAGAAGGGGACGACAGAGGATGAGATGGCTGGATGGCATCACCGACTCGATGAACATTAGTTTGGGTGAACTCCGGGAGTTGGTGATGGACAGGGAGGCCTGGCGTGCTGCAGTCCATGGGGTTGCAAAGAGTCAGACACGACTGAGCCACTGAACTGAACTGATATTTAAAGGCATCACCTGAAATCTTAATTACTATGGTAAATGTTGATCAGCTAGAAAACTTTGGTAAGAAGTCAGTTGGAAAAAACTTCCTCTAAACTGGGAATTTTTGAGGGTAAGAAATTTATTGCTTGGTACCCAGAATGTGCTCAGCAGTGAATGAATAATGAACAACTACTAGGAAATGGCAACCCACTCCAGTGTTCTTGCCTGGAGAATCCCAGGGACGGGGGAGCCTGGTGGGCTGCCGTCTATGGGGTTGCACAGAGTCAGACACGACTGAAGCGACTTAGCAGCAGCAGCAACTAGTCAACTTCTCAAGATCACTGTAGAACTCTAGAGTTAAGAGAGCTAGTTGTTAGCATTCAAATAGCTAGAGTTTTATTATATAAAATTAAAAGGGGAAAATAGGCAGTCAAATCATCTGGAAGATCATTTTGTTGTAGAGAAATGTGGAAGAATATGGAAGGAACAGCACAAACACACATGTAAATCTAACCTTCTTAAGAGAATTAATACTGACAGAAACACCTACAAAAGTAAGAGTTGGATGGAATGCAATTTACAACAACTTTGAAACTCATTCTATGAGGCCACCATCACCCTGCTACAATAACTGAACACTACTGTAATTTAAAGAACAGATTTAAATAAAATAATCCTTTTATTAGATAGTTTCAATTTTAGCAGTACTGTTAAGGTGGCTGGCACACACACTAAATTGTATTTTTCCCCTGGTATTTTATACCCAGGAAAACCACATTGATGCAATTTTAGTGTTTTAGATATATATTCATATATATTTGTGTATCTATATATAGAGATATTCTCATATATATATATTAATATGTATATATATAGATATATTCCTGTGTATATATACAGAGACCTTCCCAGGTGACCCTAGTGGTCAAGAACCCACCTGCCAATACAGGAGACACAAGAGGCATTAGTTTGATCCCTAGATCAGGAAGATCTCCTGAAGGAGGACATGGCAACCCACTCCAGTATTCTTACCTGGAGAATTCCATGGACTGAGAAGCCTGGTGGACTACAGTCCATAGGGTCACAAAGAGTCGGATACAACTGAAGTAACTTAGCACACAAGTGTGCTTCTTAATCTCGTGTGCCTGTTAGGTCTTTACCATTTCTGTCCTTTATCATGCCCATCCTTGCATGAAATATTCCCTTAAATTCTCCAATTTTCTTGAAGAAATCTCTAGTCTTTTCCATTCTGTTGTTTTCCTCTACTTTGCATTATTCATTAAAGAAGCACTTCTTATTTCTCCTGATTTTCTCCAGTATTCTTAGCTGGAGAATTCTCATGGACAAAGGAGTCTGGTGAGCTACAGCCCTTAGGGTCACAAAGAGTTGGACATGACTGAAGTGACATAGCATGCACATACACACACAATACATTGTTAAGAAACTTGCTCCTTTACACTTAAAATATGGTTTGGGGACATTTTTAGATGAGAACATATAAATCTACTTCAATTATTTTAACTATTGACCAGTATTTTTTAGTGACATTTATTGTTCTTTTATCCTGCTTGTTCATTGAAGAAGGGGCAATTTATTAAACATTTACTGTCAGGCATGTTTCTAGATGATGGAAATACAAAACAAATGTATCATCTTCAAGGACTTATTGGGAGAGAAGTGAGAGACAGATTATTTAAAAAAAAAAAACACACCATATAACTTCTGATAACGATGACTGGTGCTTTTGAACTGTGGTATTGAAGAAGACTCTTAAGAGTCCCTTGGACTGCAAGGAGATCCAACCAGTCCATCCTGAAGGAAATCAGTCTTGAATATTCGTTAGAAGGACTGATGTTGAAGCTAAAGCTCCAATACTTTGGCCACCTGATGCAAAGAACTGACTTATTGGAAAAGACCCTGATGCTGGGAAAGATTGAAGGCAGAAGGAGAAGGGGACGACAGATGATGAGATGGCTGGATGGCATCACTGACTTGATGGACATGAGTTTGAGCAAGCTCCAGGAGTTGGTAGCACTACAAGGAAGCCTATAGTGCTACAGTCCATTGAGTCACAAAGAGTCAGACACGACTGAGTGACTGAACTGAATTGAATGATAATTGTTATGAAGCTATTAAAAAAAAAAAAAAAAGCAGCTATTCCAGGGACTAAGGATTTTGGGGTTGTTTTGGGAAGGGGGGTTAGGGTGGTTCTGTAAGGAAGACATTTGAGCAGATTGTGCATGATATAAGAGAGAGTCACAACAATCTGGGGGTAAATCATCAATGATAGGGGCAATAGCCCTTTTGAGCTTCCCAGTATGTACCAGACCTGCTTAAATGCTGTATATTTTCTCCTGTGGTCCTCATCTTGGCTCTGTGAAGGATATACATGATTATGTCAGCATCATTCCCTTTGTTATACATTAGGGAAACCCAAGCTTAAACAGGAAACTTGCCCAGCACAGCATGCTTAGTGGTAGAGCTGATCTTGAAACTCAGCAGCTTGGTTTTAGCCTCAGTCCTCATAATCACTACTCTACACCACTCTCCAACTCTAAGTTCTGGATCATGGTCTTCATCTAGGTAAGTGTGGTCCAGCTTGACTTGGTCAAGAACCGGAGGTCTGGACCACAATTAGCAACAGAGACCACCCTAAGAAGGAAAATTATTTTAATTTATAAAACTCTCCTGAAATGCTTACCTCTACTCTCTATTTCACTTTGACACTATAGACTTGTAATGATTTCATGCTGACAGATTGGCAGCCTTCCTTGTCAGTAATGAAGAGTTATTTTATTTTAAAGAAACTAACCTTTCCTCAGCATCCCTTGGATGGCTGCCAGTTTATCAAATACAGTGAGTGAGGTTTAACACACCAGGTGATATATTGGACATTAAGATACTTATTATTAGTCATCAACAAGGTTTCTGTTCCCAGAAAAGGATCTATAAATGAATTGATTCTGGACAGTGGTAAAAAGAGGTAGTGAAAGCTTCAGTGGCCCTTAATCCAAAGCATTTCCAGTATATTTGCAGGTGGCTGATGCCTAATGCTCAAAGTACAAGCTTCCAAATCCCAGGTATTGTTAAGAGATGGTGCCTCTCCTAGAGATAATGGCTTTTGTTATTCATTTCTCTGGGATGAGTCTGCTTGGGGCAGGGGAGAAAAGAGAGATATTTTTATAGTTTAGGAGCCACTAAGAGACAGGAAAAGGAAATTTTGGAGAAGGAAATGGCAACCCACTCCAGTATTCTTGCTTGGAGAATCCCAGGGATGGAGGAGCCTGTTGGGTGCTGTCTATGGGGTCACACAGAGTCGGACAAGACTGATGGGACTTAGCAGCAGCAGCAAGAGACAAGAAGCACCACAACTCCTGTTTGGAAACAGGGGATCCCTACTTGGAATCATAATGCGCCAAATGACCCTACTGGGACCTCTATAGGGCGCGGTGTTTCTTCTTAGGCACTTCGCACTTAGTTCTTCAAGGTTTTACAGGGAAAGAATTTTTCCCTAACAAGATTAAAAAAAAAAAAAAAAAACTTTTTTCACTGATAGCATCTCCTGACAAATTCCTCATGGAATGCACTGCCTTCCTCATAGTTTAGACCCCTATTGGTTTGACTCTTGAATAATTTTGCTTCGACTGCCTTTATAACAAGTATATTGCAAAAATACACCATTTCACTGTGTTATGCAATGTTGTGATGCATATTTTTAGGAATGCACTTTTGAACTTGAAATTTTTCACTAGTTTGGAGAGCCAGGAATAAAATCAATAGTCACAGAGCCTGCACATTCTTTTCTAAATTTCATTGACCTATATAAACACCACTTCTGTATAACACTTCTGATTTCCCCAGGCAATTGTCAAAAATATGCAAAAGAGTATTAGTGCAGTTGAGTAATTTTGCATATGCTTCCTAGACATTTATAGTTCTTCTATAAGTTGCTTGAGGTTTAGGCCACTGGAGAGTAGGGATGTTACTCCCAGAATTGAAGAGCAAGCATAAGCATGAGGGTGATATTTGTGTTTTGCTTTATAGACTGTAGTTATTGCTTCTGCACTTTATTTTTCAAAACTGGAAAGTGAGAATCAGAGAAGTCACTGCTTGCCCAAAGGTGCCCAGTAAAAATGGTCTAAGTCAGGACACAAGCCCATTACTCTGATCCCAAATTCTATGCCCCTTCCTCTGTCCCATGCACCTTGGAAGAGGAAAATGGTTTGGAGGAAAGAAGTGGTACTGATTTGGAGGCAAATATATAATATGGATTTCATTTTAGAAAAGATGAGTTTGAAGCAAGAAAACAAGGAACATAAAAGCACTAACATTTTCTCTAAAATACCTTAGGAATATTTCACTTATAAAAATAAATTTGAAGGAAACTCACATGGATTGATTCAACTATTTAAAAAATATACTTTAATGCAAATCATGCTTCATGCTTAAATTTATCTGCTTGGGGATGACCATAGACTAGTACGTACAGTCCCTCTCTTGTACCCTTTAATATTAAAACTATTTAATATCATGCTATCTTATCCCATGGAGACCCACCTATTACACTGCATTACTTTCCAGCCAGTCCAGGTTCGATGCATGATACTGGATGCTTGGGGCTAGTGCACTGGGACGACCCAGAGGGATGGTATGGGGAGGGAGGAGGGAGGAGGGTTCAGGATGGGGAACACATGTATACCTGTGGTGGATTCATTTTGATATTTGGCAAAACTAATACAATTATGTAAAGTTTAAAAATAAAATAAAATTTAAAAAAAAATATTAAACCTTGTATATAGTTTATGTCTTGAATTCTAGGTATAATATCTCAGTCTGGAAAAGTCTAGGCAGATGGAAGAGACTTTGTTCACTCTCTGAGAGTCAACACTAGGAGTTGAAATTTATCTTACTTATTATAATGAAAAATGTCCAAATGAGTGACTCAGGTTTAAGTTGAAGATAGGCTCAGGTCAATGGAATAGAGTCTATGTGGCAAAAAAAAAAAAGAATTTTCAATCAACTTTAAATTTGTCCCAAGAGATGGATCAGGTGGTATGCAGTGTATCTCACTAAAACTGGCAAAAGTTCATCCAGGAACATTTAATTATATTCAAGAAATATGATGGTAGAACTTTTGGTTAGAGAAGGTAACTCTCAACACTGTTCTATAAAACATTAAAAGAATTTTTTTTATAAATTATATTTAGTTCATCTTCATTGTTATTAACAATATATTTCAGAGCCAGATGAGTCCACCAAAAACATGCAAAGTTACAGAAGTTTGGGATGCCTGTGTCTATGATAGTAGGAATAAGGCAAAATGAAGCTTAAAAGAGGAGTCACACACATCCTTCTATTAAGGGAGGGCAAATTTTACTGTAATTGGGATTTGTCATTTGTCTTGAACTCTTTAAAAAATTCCTTGGAGTTGGCAAACCCAAAACTTATTTTGGTTGAGTCTTTCCCTCAACTTTTAAACCTAAGTGATTTCTAGGGAAACTTAATCCACATGCTATAGAGTCATTTACACTTAACTCATCAAACTGTTTGGTAAGGGCTATTTGATATGCAAGATGTCTTTTAAAGCCATTTTCCTTAGAAAAGGAAACTGTTCTTTGTTTTGTTTTGTTTCTTTTCTAAGAGTATACAATCTAGGAACACAGAAAGCTGGTTTTGAGACCGACTTCAAAATTTTTAACAACTAGAGTTAAACAGATCCTATACATACAGAATTGCATTCTTAAAAATGTAGTTTTAGGATAGCCTACTGACTTAGGGTGCCAATACACAGAATTTCTGTTAACTAATTAACATCAAATAAATACCCAACGATTTTATTTTCTGGGAAAATATAAAAGGCAAAGCTGTCTCTAGAAGACACAGAAAGTATTTCTATATCAATAACCATGCAAAGAATTAAAATAGAGTCAGTTATTATTTCCTAATAAAGGCATCATGCCTCATCGGTTTTGTAGAAGAGCAAACTACAGAAAATGCAGAAAAAATGGACAAATGTTGAAGAATTCAGAGCTAGTCTTTGGTCATCCCCAAGAAGACAAATTGAAGGGTGATTATATGTATTAAAATAGTTTTTCTTTAATAATTGAAAGAAACCCATGTGAGTTTCTTCCAAATTTATTTTATAAATGATATATTCCTTAAGTATTTTAGAGAAAAATGCTCATGGCTTTTATGTTCATCGTTTTCTAGCTTCAAACTCATCATTTCTAAAATGAAATCCACATATTTGCCTCCAAATCAGTATCACTTCTTTCCTCCCAAACAATTTTCCTCTTTCAAGGTACATGGGACAGTGGAAGGGACATAGAATTTAGGATCAGAATGATGGGCTTGTGTCCTGAGTGGCTACTTTTACTGGGCACCTTTGGGCAAGCAATTACTTCTCTAATTCTCATTTTCCACTTTTGAAAAATAAAATGTAGAAGCAATAGCTACACCCTATAAAGCAAACACAAATGTCACCCTCATGCTTATGTTTATTTTCCAATCTCCCTATTGGCCAATGACCTAGAAATCCATCACTGACTTCTTTTTTTGAATTTACATCCTTCCCATCCTTCAGGCCATAGTGGGTTACCATGGTTTCCTCTTCTTAATTCACCCTGCATAACACATCAAGACATATCTTTCTGAAGCATAGGCTTGAAGAGGATAATGTCTACTATTTCTCCCTTGATTCCCTGTGATTTCCAATTTTATAAGCTGATAATATTAACCAGAGATGGGATGAATAGATGTGAATTTCTGGGACACTGAAAAATACTAAAAATATTAAATTTAAACTGCTTAAATTTGAATAACATATTTACTAAGTTTATGTGCATATACACACACACACACACACACACATATTCACCTACACATGCACATATATGTATGTGTACATGAGTATATGGGTCTTCCCTAGTGGCTAAGTGGTAAAAAATCCACCTGCCAATTTAGGCGACATGGATTCTCTGAGTCAGGAAGAATCTCTGCAGAAGAAAATGGCAACCAACTCCAGTATTCTTGCCTGCAAAATCCCATGAACAGAGAAGCCTGGTGGGCTACAGTCCATGGGGTCACAAAAAGTTGGATATGACTTAGCAACCAAAAAATAACACATGTAATACATATATATATATATATATATATATACACACACACACACACACATATACATATGCATGTGCATCTGTGTGTGCTCTGCTGTGCTTAGTTATTCAGTCCTGTCCAAAGCTTTATGACCACATGGACTATAGCCTGCCAGGTTCCTCTGTCCATGGGATTCTCCAGGTAAGAATACTGGACTGCATTGCCACACCAACCTCCAGGGGATCTTCCCAACCCAGGGATTGAACCCAGGTCTTGCACATTGCAGGTGTATTCTTTACCATCTGAGCCACCAGAGAAGCCTATATATCTATATCTATAGATACAGATATATGTGTGTGTCTGCGTGCACATATTGTATATATATGCGTGTGTATATATATATATATATATATATATTCATAAAATAAGACTAGTTCAGTTCAGTCGCTCAGTCGTGTCTGCCTCTTTGCCAGCCTATGAACTGCAGAACGCCAGGCCTCCCTGTCCATTGCCAATTCCTGGAGTTCACCCAAACCCATGTCCATTGAGTTGGTGATGCCATCCAGCCACCTCATCCTCTGTCATCCCCTTCTCCTGCCCTCAATCTTTCCCAGCATCAAGGTCTTTTCAAATGAGTCAGCTCTTCGCATCAGGTGGCCAAATATCAGAGTTTCAGCTTCAACATCAGTCCTTCCAATGCACACCCAAGATTGATCTCCTTTAGGGTGGACTGGTTGGATCTCCTTGCAGTCCAAGGGACTCTCAAGAGTCTTCTCCAACACCATAGTTCAAAAGCATCAATTCTTCGGTGCTCAGCTTTCTTTATAGTCCAACCCTCACATCCATACATGACTACTGGAAAAACCATATCCTTGACTAGACGAACCTTTGTTGGCAAAGTAGTCTCTGCTTTTTAACATGCTGTCTACATTGGTCATAACTTTCCTTCAAAGGAGTAAGCAGCTTTTAATTTCAAGGCTGCAATCACCAAAATAAGAATAAGGGTTTCTTAAATGCTCTCCAAAGAATAAAGCAGTGGAAACTTAAGAGTGACAGCAATTACTTGAACTGTTTAGAAATCTTTACCAATTATCAAAACAACCAGTATTTATGAAGCAACTATGTGTGCGCACATGTTCAGTTGTCTAACTCTTTGTGACTCCATGGACTATAGCTCACTAGGCTCCTCTGTTAATAGAATTCTCCAGGCAAAAATACTGGAGTATGTTGACATTTCTTACTCCAGGGAATCTTCATGACCCAGAGATCAAACCCTCTTCTCTTGCATTTCCTGCTTTGGCAGGCAGATTTTTTTCTTTTTCTTTTTTTTTTTTTTTACCACTCCACCATCTGGGAAACCTGAAGGAGCTATTTGTGCTGTGTATTATTTTATATTTGGGGGATAAATGAGTAAGCACTGTTTCCGTGGAGCTTACAGCATAAAAGGCTGAAAAACATTAATCCCACAACCACAAGTCAATGCGAATTGAAGTTGAGATAAGTAACACTGGTAAATGAAAGACACTAACAGGAAAATTTGATGTAGTCAGGGAGATCAGACAAATCTCAGAATAAGTAATGATTGGGTTGAGTTATGTAAAAACAGTCAAAATTAAACAATATTTTGGGTTTGGAATGGGAGGTGAAAATAAAGAAAAGTATTCCAGAGGGAAGAGCAGGCACAACGGTCCTGTGGTAACTAGAATGAAAAGTTTAAGAAACTATAAGATGTCAAATATATTTGAAACAAAATAGTAGGGTAGACTATGGCATTAAAAAACTAAAGAAGAAATTAGGGGCTTATGGAGATGCTGGAGCAGCCGTGAAGAGAGACCCCACATCCAAGGTAAGAGAAACCCAAGTAAGATGGTAGGCACTGAGAGAGGGGGTCAGAGGCAGACAGACTTAAACTACAATCACAGACTAGCCAATCTGATCACATGGACAACAGCCTTGTTTAACTCAATGAAACTAAGATATGTCATGTGGGGCCACCAAAGACAGCCGAGTCATGGTGGAGAGGTCTGACAGAATGTGGTCCACTGGAGAAGGGAATGGCAAACCACTTCAATATTATTGCCTTGAGAACCCCATGAATAGTATGAAAAGGCAAAAAAATAGGACACTGAAAGATGAACTCCCCAGGTCGGTAGGTGCCCAATATGCTACTGGAGATCAGTGGAGAAATAACTCCAGAAAGAATGAAGGGATGGAGCCAAAACAAAAACAACATGCAGTTGTGAATGGGACTGGTGATGGAAGCAGGGTTTGATGCTGTAACGAGCAATATTGCATAGGAACATGGAATGTTAGGTCCATGAATCAAGGCAAATTGTAAGTGGTCAAACAGGAGATGGCAAGAGTGAACATCAACATTCTAAGAATCAGTGAACTAAGACGGCCTAGAATGGGTGAATTTAACTTGACCATTTATCTACTACTGTGGGCAGGAATCCCTTAGAAGAAATGGAGTAGCCATCATAGTCAACAAAAGAGTCTGAAATGCAGTACTTGGGTGCAATCTCAAAAACGATAGAATGATCTCCGTTCATTTCCAAGGCAAACCATTCAATATCACGGTAATCCAAGACTATTCACTGACTAGTAATGCTGAGGAAGCTGAAGTTGAACAGTTCTATGAAGACCTACAAGACCTTCTAGAACTAACATCCAAAAAAGATGTCCTTTTCATTACAGGGGGATGTAATGCAGAAGTAGGAAGTCAAGAAACACCTGGAGTAACAGGCAAATTTGACGTTGGAGTACAGAATGAAGTGGGGCAAAGGCTAATAGAGTTCTGCCAAGAGAACGCACTGGCCATAGAAAACACCCTCTTCCAACACTACAAAAGAAGACTCTACACATGGACATCACCAGATGGTCAACACCGAAATCAGATTGATTATATTCTTTGCAGCCAAAGATGGAGAAACTCTATACAGTCAGCAAAGACAAGACTGGGAGCTGGCTGTGGCTCGGATCATGAACTCCTTACTACCAAATTCAGGTTGAAATTGAAGAAAATGGAGAAAACCACTAGACCATTCAGAAATGACCTAAATCAAATCCCTTTTGATTAAACAGTGGAAGTGAGAAATAGATTTAAGGGACTAGATCTGATAGACAGAGTGCCTGATGAACTATGGATCGAGGTTTTTGACATTGTACAGGAAACAGGAATCAAGATCATCCCCAAGAAAAAGAAATGCAAAAAAGCAAAATATCTGTCTGAGGAGGCCTTACAAATAGCTGTGAAAAGAAGGGGGGTGAAAAGCAAAGGAGAAAAGAAAAGACATAAGCATCTGAATGCAGAGTTCCAAGGAATAGCAAGGAGAGATAAGAAAACCTTCCTCAAAGATCAAAGCACAGAAATAGAGGAAAACAATAGAATGGGAAAGACTAGAGATCTCTTCAAGAAAATTAGATACCAAGGGAACATTTTATGCAAAGATGGGATTGATAAAGGACAGAAATGGTATGGACCTAACAGAAGCAGAAGATATTAAGAAGAGGTGGCCAGAATACACAGAAGAACTGTACAAAAAAGATCTTTACGACTCAGATAATCACGATGGTGTGATCACTCACCTAGAGCCAGACATCCTAGAATGTGAAGTCAAATGGGCCTTAGGAAGCATCACTATGAACAAAGCTAATGGAGGTGATGGAATTCCAGTCGAGCTATTTCAAATCCTGAAAGATGATGCTGTGAGAGTGCTGCACTCAAGATGCCAGCAAATTTGGAAAACTCAGCAGTGGCCACAGGACTGGAAAGAGTCAGTTTTCATTCCAATCCCAAAGAAAGGCAATGCCAAAGAATGCCCAAACCACCACACAATTGCACTCATCTCACACGCTAATAAAGTAATGCTCAAAATTCTCCAAGCCAGCCTTCAGCAATATGTGAACCATGAACTTCCAGATGTTCAAGCTGGTTTTTGAAAAGGCAGAGGAACCAGAGATCAAATGGCCAATATCCACTGGATCATCTAAAAAGCAAGAGTTCCAGAAAGACATCTATTTCTGCTTTATTGACTATTGCAAAGCCTTTGACTGTGAGGATCACAATAAACTGTGGAAAATTCTGAAAGAGATGGGCATACCAAACCACCTGACCTGATTCTTGAGAAACCTATATGCAGGTCAGGAATCAACAGTTAGAATTGGACATGGAACAACAGACTGGTTCCAAATAGGAAAAGGAGTACATCAAGGCTGTATATTGTCACCCTGCTTATTTAACTTATATGCAGAGTACATCATGAGAAACGCTGGGCTGGAAGAAGCACACGCTGGAATCAATATCAATTGATTCCAGGAGAGAAATATCAATTCCTCAGCTATGCAGATGACACCACCCTTATGGCAGAAAGTGAAGAATAAAGAGCCTCTTGATGAAAGTGAAAGAGGATAGTGAAAAATTTGGCTTAAATTTCAACGTTCAGAAAACGAAGATCATGGCATCCGGTCCCATCATTCATGGCAAATAGATGGGGAAACAGTGGAAACAGCAGCTGACTTTATTTTTCTGGGCTCCAAAATCACTGCAGATGGTGATTGCAGCCATGAAATTAAAAGATGCTTACTCCTTGGAAGTAAAGTTATGACCAACCTGAACAACATATTAAAAAGCAGAGACATTACTTTGCCAACAAAGGTCCGTCTAATCAAGGCTATAGTTTTTCCAGTAGTCATGTATGAATGTGCGAGTTGGACGATAAAGAAGGCTGAGTGCTGAAGAATTGATGCTTTTGAACTGTGGTTTTGGAGAAGACTCTTGAAAGTCCCTTGTACTGTGAGGAGATCCAACCTGTCCATCCTAAATGATATCAGTCCTGGGTGTTCATTGGAAGGACTGATGTTGAAGCTGAAATTCCAATACTTTGACCACCTGATGTGAAGATCTGACTCATTTGTAAAGACCCTGCTGCTGGGAAAGATTGAGGGCCAGAGGAGAAGGGGACAACAGAGTATGAGATGGTTGTATGGTATCACCAACTCAATGGACATGGGTTTGAGTGGACTCCGGGAGTTGCTAATGGACAGGGAGGCCTGGCGTTTTGTGTTTCATGGGTTCGCAAAGACTATGACTTGACTGAGTGACTTCACTGAACTGAACTGTTACAGGTGCTGTTACAGGTAACAGAAACCTCTCCAGCTAGTTTAAAAAGAAGATACATATTAATTGCCAGAATTTTCAGAAGTAAACGAGTCCAGCTTATATGCCCCATACTTAAGAGAAATACAGGCAAGGGAAATTTCAGAACTAAATATCTTGCTTTCCATCACAAATTGCTTAATATTCACTCAGCCAGAGGCTGAACATGAAGATCTCTATTATAATGGATCCATCATCTTGTTTAGCAAAAGAACTGCACAACCTTGCTCTATTCCCATGTACCTCCCAATACCAGAAAGGAGGATCTGCTTGTGGGAGCCAACCACACATCTATAAACCAGCAGCATGGAGATGTGGGAAACTTTGGTTTGAAATTCTTTCTTAGGAAGACAGGATTGACAAAAGGAAGAATAATCATGGTTGGAAAAGGGAAGAGATGTCCAAAGGTTTAGGACACTAAAAATGACAGATGTTATAGATAAAGTCTGACTGGAGATACATATTTGTATATTGTTAAAGTTGTTACTGTAATTAAAGCTGAGAACCTGGATGAGCATACATGGTAAGATCATAGGTGTGAGATGGTAGAATACTCTTTCTGTAGATATTTGACAAACCCAGTGTTAGCATTATGAGTAAATATTTAGTTTATTTCAGTTCACTCAATCATGTCCTACTCTTCGTGACTCCATGGATTACGGCATGCCAGGCTTCCCTGTCCAACACCAACTCCCAGAGCTTGCTCAAACTCATGTCCATAGAGTCAGTGATGCCATCCAACCATCTCACCCTCTGTTGTCCCCTTCTCCTCCTGCCTTCAATCTTTCCCAGCATCAGGGTCTTTGATGAGTCAGCTCTTAGCATCAGGTGGCCAAAGTATTGGAGCTTCAGCTTCAGCATCATCCCTCCAATGAACACCCAGGACTGATCTCCTTGCAGAAATCAAAAAAGAGACATTTTAATTTATAATGAAAACCTCCATTTCCACTGTTTCAGAGCATGTGAATCTGCTTTGTGAAGTTACAGTTTCTACATAGAAGAGAGGAATAAAGGGGAAAGACACTTTCAAATATTGTTCAGTATTGATTTCCTTTAGGAGTGACTGGTTTCATCTCCTTGTAGTCCAAGGGAGTCTCAAGAGTCTTCTCCAACACCACAATTCAAAAGCATCAATTCTTCAGTGCTCAGCTTTCCTTATGGTCCAACCCTCACGTCCATACATGACTACTGGAAAAAAACAAATCTTTGACCAGATGGACTTTTGCCAGCAAAATAATCTCTGATTTTTAATATGCTGTCTAGGTTGGTCCTGAAACTCCAATAGTTTGGCCACCTCATGTGAAGAGTTGACTCATTGGAAAAGACCGTGATGTTCGGAGGGATTGAAGGCAGGAGGAGAAGGGGACGACAGCGGATGAGATGGCTGGATGGTATCACCAACTCAGTGCACATGAGTTTGGGTGAACTCCAGGAGTTGGTGATGGACAGGGAGGCCTGGCGTGCTGCAATTCATGGGGTCGCAAAGAGTCAGACACAACTAAGCGACTGAACTGAACTGAGGTTGGTTATAGCTTTTCTTCCAAGGAGCAAGTGTCTTTTAATTTCACTGCTGAAGTCACCATCTGCAATGATTTTGGAGCCAAAACCCAAGTAAATAAATTCTGTCACTGTGTCTATTGTTTCCCCATCTATTTGCCATGAAGTGATGGGAGTGGATTCCATGACCTTAGTGTTTTGAATATTGAGTTTTAAGCCAAGTTTTTCATTCTCCTCTTTCACGTTCATCAAGAGGCTCTAGTTCCTGTTCACTTTCTGCCATATGGTGGTGTCATCCGTATATCCAAGGTTATTAATATTTCTTCCAGCTATCTTGATTCCAGCTTGTGTTTCATCCAGCCTGGCAGTTTGCATGATGTACTCTGCATATAAGTTAAATAAACAGGGTGACAATATACAGCCTTGATATACTCCTTTCCCAATTTGGAACAATCCATTGTTCCATGTCCGGTTCTAACTGTTACTTCTTGAACTGCATACAGGTTTTGCAGGAGGCAGGTAAGGTGGTTTGGTATTGTCATCTCTTTAAGAATTTTCCAGAGTTTCTTGTGATACACACAGTCAAAGGCTTTAGCATTTTAGAGTAAATATTGGGTTGGCCAAAAAGTTCTTACAAAAAACCTGAATGAAATTTTTGGCCAATCTAGTAGTTTGATAGTCAAGTTGGAAAAATAACTTCTAAGCAGGTAATTATGACATAATATGACAAAGCTGCATTAAAATCTTATGTAGAATATTGAAGAAGAATAGAGAGCACTGGTCAGGCAGAGAACACTCACATAGCAAAGGAAACTCCAGAAAATCCATCTCCATATCCCTCCTCTTATTCATTCTTCCAACGGCCAACTAGAGACCAGCCTTGGGGTATTTTTTCAGCACTTTACTCTCAACATGTCCGAAATTATATTTATTATCTATTTTCCTCCCTTACTTGCATCTATCTGTTCATTTTTTACACATTTACCGGCACAACCAACCCTCCAAGTCATTGTGCAAGTTTAAATCTGGAAATCACACTTAGTCTCCTTTCCTCACACCCCTCATTCAACCAATCAGCAGGGATTTTAAATTCCATTACACAGCCCTCTCCCAAATCTGGCATCGCCCCTCAAACCTTGTATTAGAGCTTCATGTCAACAGCTATTGCAGAAGCTGAGATTTGGCATTTTAGCAACAAAATCACTCTAGTGCATGAGTCAACACATACTTTTCTCTAAAGGACCAAATAGTAAATATTTTTACCTTTGGATGCCAGAAGATTCCTGCTGTAAGTACTCAGCTCAGCTGAACTTTGAGAGAGGAACAAAGCTTTAAATAATAGAAAGAAATCCGGAATGTTGCAAATTCTAACATAGCAGAAAACATAATTTTGCAGAGAGAGGTCCATCTCACAATTTCCTTGAAATCACATCAAGAAGATAATTCTGAGTGAGCTACACTTGGTAATAACTTTGTGAAGAATTATGAGGCATTTTTATGCCCTCCTTCTCCAGTATAAGACAAATCCTACCTTGATTTTAGATGAAGGAGCACTGACAATTTAAGAGAACACAAGCTATATGCTAGAACAAGTTAATGTTCTGTAGCAGCAAGTACATTTGTTTGTAATGTGGATAATTGTCAGACTCAACTCTTTAAGCCTTGGGGAAATTTCCTCTGTGTACCCTGGATCTGACACCAGGTTAGGCTATTTCACACTTGTCAGTTTGGGGAAACACTCATAAAGAAGACAGACTAGGAAAAACTGAAATTTTAATATTTACTAGACTGTGAAGAAGGCTGAGCACCGAAGAATTGATGCTTTTGAACTGTGGTGTTGGAGAAGACTCTTGAGAGTCCCTTGGACTGCAAGGAGATCCAATCAGTCCATTCTGAAGGAGATCAGCCCTGGGATTTCTTTGGAAGGAATGATGCTAAAGCTGAAACTCCAGTACTTTGGCCAGCTCATGTGAAGAGTTGACTCATTGGAAAAGACTCTGATGCTGGGAGGGATTGGGGGAAGGAGGAGAAGTGGACAACAGAGGATGAGATGGCTGGATGGCATCACCGACTCGATGGACATGGGTTTGAGTAGACTCCGGGAGTTGGTGATGGACAGGGAGGCCTGGTGTGCTGCGATTCATGGGGTCGCAAAGAGTTGGACACAACTGAGCGACTGAACTGAATTGAGACAACCCACTCCAGTATTCTTGCCTGGAGAATCCCATGGACAGAGGAGCCTGGCAGGCTACAGTCATGGGGTTGCCAAGAGTCGAACACTACTGAGTGACTAAACAGCATATAATCAAATATGGCTTCCCTGCTGGCTCAGACGGTAAAGAATTTGCCTGTAATGTGGGAGACCTAGGTTCAATCCCTGGGTCGGGAAATTCCCCAAAGAAGGGAATCACTACCCACTCCAGTATTCTTGCCTGGAAAAATCTACAGACAGAAGATTCTGGAAGGCTGCAGTCCAAGGGGTTGCAAAAAGTCATAAGTGACTAAGGGACTATCACTGTCACATAGGATCATATGATAACATTTGTACTATTCTAATCAAATACCTCTGGGCTTGGGAAATAAGAGCAAAGTTTCTCTCTGTGGATTTGTTTTTGGACTACCATTTCTCTCCTTTGAAATACTATGTTCTGCTCTGATGTCCCACCCAAGTCATCTTTTTTTTTTTTTTTAATTGGAGTATAGTTGATTTACAATGTTGGGTTAGTTTCAAGGGTACAATATACTACTTCAGTTATACATATATTAATTATTTTTCACATTATTTTCTAATATGAGTTACTACAGAGTATTGAATAGAGCTCCCTGTGCTGCTATACAGTAGGTCCTTGTTCATTATCTATCTTATAAATAGTGCTGTGTGTGTTATTTGCTCAGTCATGTCTGACCCTTTGTGACCCATGGACTGTAGCCCACCAAGCTCCTCTGTCCATGGGATTTTTCCAGGCAAGAATACTAGAGTGGATTTCCATTTCCTCCTCTGGGTGATCTTCCCAACACAGAGATCAAGCCTGCTTTTCCTGTGTCTCCTGCTCTTTTCCTGCTGTGCCATAGGGGAAGCCACAGTGTGTGTATGTCAATCCCAAGCTCCCAATTTACTCCTGTTCCTCACATTCCCCCTTTAGTAGCCACAAGTATGTTTCCAAAATCTGTGAGTCTGTTTCTGTTCTGTAAATAAGTTCATTTATATCATTTAAAAAAAACTAGTTTCCATATATGAGAGATGCTGTGATATTTGTTTTTCTCTGACCACCCAGAAACTCTTTAGGGGTCTTCCTGCATCCTTCCTCCAGAGGCTGTTCAACCATCACTCCTTTGTTCTCTAGAGGAGCATCCTCAGCTGAGCAGGAGCCACTTTGCTAGGGAGATTGTTCTGCAAGAGCAATGCCTGTTCTGATCCCTTGCCTCAAGGTGGGACCAATGCAGTGATGCAATTGACACTGCAGGGTTCCCAGTGGGATTGGACTGAACCAACATTGCACATTATACTTTCTATTGCTTAGCTCCCATCCCATATCCATCCTTCTTCCTTCCTTTCCTTTCCCCTGGTGACACCTTACAATAAATCACAGGCAACTCAGTTTCAATGTCAGGCTTCTCCACTTCTAGAACTCAGACCTGGCACAGTTGTGGACAAAATGGGAAATCCTAGAAGACAAGCTTGAAATTCATAAGAAAATAAAGGTATCATGGTGATAAATGAAATAATTTATGTTTATAAACTCTTCATCATCAATGCTCATTAATTTTTGGACTTTAAAATGAAACATTAAAATTTTTAAATTAAATTCAAATAATTACATAAAGACACATCACAGACATAATAAAGGAATCACAAGGATTTCAAATATTTTGGAACTCTTTTTTTCTTCTCCATTTTTCTCTTTTATTTAAAAACTTTTGATAGCTAGAACACTGGCTACTCTTAGAAGGCTAACTCTGGTGTTGGCAGATGAAAAGAAGCAGAATCATCCTCAACATGATTTCACCTTCTAAGAACTTTCAAACTATCAATTACCTGATTTCTTATTCCTTATAAAATCTTGTTGTTATGAAATAATTTTCAAAGAATCTGGTTTATCCCTTTCCATTGAAAGAATCCCTATAAGTAAAGAGAAAAACCATTCCTATCAAAATTCTGGGTCTACTCAGGACTAATGGAGTTTCTTTGTTTCTCAGCAAAACCTCTTGCCCTCAAACCAGCTGCTAAAGTTGAACACCACAAATGATTCTTTCAAAGTGACTCTGAAAGAAGATTCTGATTCCATATGCAGGAATCCAAATTTCTTCAACTTTACACACAAGATCAGAGCTCCACATCTTAATAACCATATAACTCTATAAAGAATTACCCCTGATCTCTCTGATAGATCATCACTGAATAAGGAACAAAAAAGGTTTCATGAAAGCATTCCACCTGTATTGCTGGCAGATGACTTATAAATGTCACACAGACACAGACCTACTACTGGCTCACAGAAGAAGTTAAATAAACGACTGAACATCTGCTGGTAAATACACAGCAAACAAAAAATGCAATCCAGTGCCAAACATATGTGTGGGGTGGGCCTCGTCTCTGCTCATAAACCAAGCAATGTGCTCTGCTAATCGTTAGTGGAGTTATTGATTTTAGATGTGTATCACACAGCTATAATTTTGTCAGAGAGTAGACCACATAAGTTGTTCTTTTTCTGGTTGTTTCATTTTGTCTTATTCCAAAACTCTGTAAATTGACGACCAGGACAAAAATTATAATTGACATCATCTGTGGGAAATATTTCATAAAACAACAGGCCCAGATGTAGGATTAAAGCCATGTGGTAGTAAAATACCCCACTGAAAAAGGGCCAGGTTCCATGATTTCTTACAAAAACAGATGTGCTCTCACTCCCCTCTCCTTGTTTTTCAATGCTTTTTTTTTTTTTTTAACTCCAAATAATTCCTCCTCCCAACTTTTTTTTCTCTCTCTCTTCACAATTGTACTGGAGAGGGTTCATAAATGGATTACAGATGCAAGCTTGTACTTCAAAATCCTAACTGTCACAGTCTCTGAAATAAAATAAATTAAACATTTGGGGAAATTACATTGAACTGTGGTAAAGGTAATGAGAATTATGCAAACATGTCTGCTTGTCATTTGTTTAACATCTTGGGGTATGAACAGATGATCTCCTGGACAATGCAAACTGCAGACCAGGAAATAGGAAGTGTGTCCAAGATGCAGCAATAGGGCTGACTCCTTCTGAAAGCCTCTCGTTCTATTAGGAAAGTTTGCATCTTTGGGGTTTGGATGAGCTGGTGCAAGGCCTAACATGTACTGTCTTCCGTGAGGTGAGACTTTTGGATAGAGAAAGGGTGCAGAAAAATAAGAACAATTTGAGCCTCAGTCTCTTGGTTCAAGTTCCTTTTAGTTGCATTATTGCTCTAAAACTCCAATTTGGAAATGTTGGGAACCACATGAGTGGAATTCTAGGGCACAAATAAGCTATATTGTCTGATAACTAATCTAAAAGGGGAGTGAAGAACTGTATACAACCAAGATTCTACCAAAGACTTTGGTGTCATATGGAACCCATTGCAATATCACTGATTATGATTAATTAACTCAGCATTTATACTGGGTCTCAGCATCAACCTCCACTAATGTGCCAAGATAACACAGTATTAGAAGGCTATAATACAGTGTAAAAAATTCTAAATTCCCATCATGTGTCACTGCTGAAGTTTCAACAAAATATCTACATTTTTCAGCTCTCTCCTTTCTGGCCCTGCTATACTGAAACAAACAGTAAATTTGTTTAGAATCAAAAGATATTTAACTCCAGTTTCCTTGCATTTTTTAAAATCTCTTTTCATAGGATTGAATGAAGACTAGAACTCAAGTATCAGCTGAACTCCAGGAGACTAGAGATGAATAATAACTCAAGAAGATTAACTTGATGCTCCCCTTTTAGCATCCTCTGCCAGTTCCTCGGATGCACAGCTCATGGCCAAACATCTTTGTTTGTGTTTTGTGGGAATACATTAAAGGAGAAATGAAAAAGTGCTGGGTGTACAGCATGAGGCAAGAGTGCGGGGTCAGGAGAAAGGC
Source organism: Bison bison bison (assembly GCF_000754665.1). Classification (NCBI taxonomy): domain Eukaryota; kingdom Metazoa; phylum Chordata; class Mammalia; order Artiodactyla; family Bovidae; genus Bison; species Bison bison. The sequence continues at coordinate 11,833,742 of NW_011494635.1, forward strand.
AGGTCTATGATTCTTCCCCAGACACCAAAGACAAATCAGAATTTTTTTTCCTAAGTCTTAATGATTTTTCTCTCTTATTATTACAGGAATGAAATGAGAAGTAAGGACTCTGTAAGAAAACTGTAAAAATAAGTGATTGATCCATCCCAAAGAAAGTTTGGTGTATGGCCTAAGGGGTGGTGAGTGGAGAGAGATAAATGGAGAAGCACAATCAAGTGTGTTATAAATGCAATTTATTGGCTACTTATCACATAAAAACTCCAGGGTTGATATATGTACATTTTGTAACAGACTTGCTCCTCAAAATAGCCCTATGAAGGAGATATTATTAAAGACTTTACATGAGAAGACTGAAGCTCAGAAAGAGTAAATTGCTTGTCCAAAGTCACATAGTAACTAAATAAGAGCCAGTTTCATGGGTGTTCCAACCCTACTCTGATCTGCTTGACACCACATCCACCTTCTTACTCTTCTAACTTTCTACACTGCACTGCTTCTCAGTTTTGACTTCAGACGCTTCTATCAGAGCAGGTTGTTATAACACTAAGTTATCTAGAAACCTCAACCTTTCTCTCTATATATAGCATATTTGTTATATCACAGTGCCTGGGTTCTAACTTTTGCTACTAGATACCTCTAAGCTTGTGCCAAGAAATGATTTTTTTTAACTTTTATTATGAATATATATAAAACATAAAACCATAAAGCTAGTTTTATGCCATTTTAACCATTTTAAGTGCAATTCAGTGGCATTATAATTATGTTTGCAAAGGGGGCAAGAGAGGATGACATGGTTAGATGGCATCATTAACTCAATGGACATGACTTTAAGCAAACTCTGGGAAATAGTGAAGGACAAGGAACCCTGGTGGATATCAGCCCATGGGGTCCCAAAGAGTCAGACATGACTGAGCAACTGAACAACAACAACAAAATTCACAACGTTGTACAACTATTACTACTCTTTCGAAAACTTTTCCACCATCCCAAAGAGACACTATGTGCCTATTAAATAATGACTCCCCATTTCCTCTTCCTTCCTATACCTAGCAACCTCTACTCTCTGTCTCTATGAATTTGTCTATTCTATGTATTTAATATAAATGAAGGTCTTTTTGGTCTTGCTTATTTCACTTAGTATAGTTCATCTAAGTTGTACCTGCATCAGAATTTCATTCTTTCTTATGTCTGAACAACATTGCATTATATATGTGGATATATCACATATTGTTTATCCATTCATCTACTGATGACACTTAGGGGTTCCACTTTTTGGCTATTGTGAATAATGCTGCAGTGAATATTGATACAGGTATCTCTTTCAGTCTTTTTTTTTTTTTTTCAGTTCTCATGTGTATATACTTAGGAATAGAATTTCTGGGGTTTAAAGCAATTCTGTATTTAACTTTTTGAGAAATTGCCAAACTGCTCTACCCTGTAGCTACACCACTTTACCTTCCTATGTAAAAAGCATTTCCCTTTTAAAAAATTATTATAGCTTTCCTACTAGGTGTGAATTGATATCTCATTGCAGTTTTGACCTGCATTTCTCCAATGATTAATGATGTTGAATATCCTCTCATATGCTTATTGGGCAATTGTTTATCGTCTTGGAAAAATATCTATTCAAAGTCCCTTATATATATAATTTTGAGTATTAAACCCTTCTCAAACATATGATTTGCAAATATTTTCTCCTTTTCTTTAAATACTCCTTTTCTTGATAATATATTTTAATGCACAATTAAAAAAAGAAAATTTGACTAGGGCCAATCCACCTATTTTGCTTTTCATGCTTTCAGAACCAAATTGAGAGAATTAATTCTTAAGTAGGTTAATAAGGAGTCCAGGGCCCTCAAGGAGGAAGGGATCCAGGGCCCTTGAGGAATAAAAAGGGGTCTAGAGCTCTGAAGGAGGAGAAAAGGGCAAACGTTATTTTCTACATTCCTTCTTCTTAGTCACATAATGATTCTTCTTTAAGCCCAGAGCTAATGGCTCAAGTGTATGTTTTTCCTTAAGCTCTGTGCTAATGATTATATAACAACATTGATTATATAACAATGATTGATATATAACATTGATATATACCAACAATGATTATATAACAATGTAGCTTGCTTGAGGACATTTTTCTCCTTCTTAACAGGAACTTCTGATTCATCCTGTTATCTTATGTGGGAGTGGGTCTGGTAAGACCTTTCAATTGTTAGTTCTAATTTTGTTAATTTAAGATGTATGTTATTGGAGTGGGTCTGGTAAAAGTATATGAAGCCTTGCTAGAACTAGTGAGAGGGACACTTTCTGTCCCCCTTCTGATGCCTGTGTCAGAAGCTTTCTCTGTCCTTTTTCACTGTAATAAAACTTCTTCCACGAAAAAAGCTCTGAGTTTTCAAGACTGGTCCCTATTGCCAAAGCTAAATCTTCTTTGGAGATTATGAATCCTACATCATTCACTGTAAGCTATCAATATGTAAGAATCTATTGTCAAATTCAAGGCTGTGAAGACTTATGCCTATGTTTTCTTCTAATAGTTTTATGATTTGGGCTCATATAGATGTTGCTGATCCAGTTTTAGTTAATTTTTGTTAATGAAGTGAAGAGTTAAATGCCATCACTTGCAATTGGATACCAGTCACCCTAGCACTATTTGTTGATAAAACTGCATTTCGATTCATATGCCAAGTCTGAGAACTGATTCTTGGAAATCAACAATTAAAGCTGTTTTGCCTCTAAGGAATACTTTAATCACCAAGTAGGTCATATTGACAGACATTTAATACAATAACTATATAATTCAATAGCCATTTAGTTAATCACCTAATTTTTTTTCTGATTTTCCCCAAAGAGATCACTGGAGAGCTTTGAAATATAGAACCACAGAGTGTTTCTGTGGTCACAAATGCATGATTATTCAGGGGTTGGAAATTGAGGTGGGGAAAAAAAGAAAAACTTTAAAGGAGAGGGGAAATGATCTCAGTAGCAGAGTGGGAGATATGAGACAGAAGTTCTAGCATTGACCTTTGGAAGGGAAAGCCCTCCCAGTTGTCAATGGGCTCTCAATCTTATTTTATAACAAGAGTGTATAAAAACTGGTCTTGACTTGGGTAGGTAAAATATTAAACTGGTTATAGAGAAGGTTGTCACTGGCTGAAGTAAGCAGATATCCAAGCATAAGTCATCGGATCAGATCAGTCACTCAGTTGTGTCCTACTCTTTGCGACCCCATGAATCACAGCATGCCAGGCCTCCCTGTCCATCACCAACACCCGGAGTTCACTCAGACTCACGTCCATCGAGTCAGAGATGCCATCCAGCCATCTCATCCTCTGTCATCCCCTTCTCCTCTTCCTTCCAATCCCTACCAGCATCAGAGTCTTTTCCAATGAGTCAACTCTTCGCATGAGGTGGCCAAAGTACTGGAGTTTCAGCTTTAGCATCATTCCTTCCAAAGAAATCCCAGGGCTGATCTCCTTCAGAATGGACTGGTTGCATCTCCTTGCAGTCTAAGGGACTCTCAAGAGTCCTCTCCAACACCGCATTTCAAAAGGATCAATTCTTTAGCGCTCAGCCTTCTTCACAGTCCAACTCTCACATCCATACATGACCACTGAAAAAACCATAGCCTTGACTAGATGGACCTTTGTTAGCAAAGTAATGTCTCTGCTTTTGAATATGCTATCTAGGTTGGTCATAACCTTCCTTCCAAGGAGTAAGCATCTTTTAATTTCATGGCTGCAGTCACCATCTGCAGTGATTTTGGGGCCCAGAAAAATAAAGTCTGACACTGTTTCCACTGTTTCCGCATCTATTTGCCATGAAGTGATAGGACCGGATGCCATGATCTTCGTTTTCTGAATGTTGAGCTTTAAGCCAACTTTTTCACTCTCCACTTTCACTTTCATCAAGAGGCTTTCTAGTTCCTCTTCACTTTCTGCCATAAGGGTGGTGTCATCTGCATATCTGAGGTTATTGATACTTCTCCCAGCAATCTTGATTCCAGCTTGTGTTTCTTCCAGTCCAGCGTTTCTCATGATGCACTCTGCATATAAGTTAAATAAACTGGGTGACAATATACAGCCTTGACGAACTCCTTTGCCTATTTGGAACCAGTCTGTTGTTCCATGTCCAGTTCTAACTGTTGCTTCCTGACCTGCGTACAAATTTATCAAGAGGCAGAGCAGGTGGTCTGGTATTCCCATCTCTTTGAGAATTTTCCACAGTTTATTGTGATCCACACAGTCAAAGGCTTTGGCATAGTCAATAAAGCAGAAATAGATGCTTTTCTGGAACTCTCTTGCTTTTTCCATGATCCAGCAGATGTTGGCAATTTGATCTCTGGTTCCTCTGCCTTTTCTAAAACCAGCTTGAACATCTGGAACTTCACGGTTCACATATTGCTGAAGCCTGGCTTGGAGAATTTTTAGCATTACTTTACTAGCGTGTGACATAAGTGCAATTGTGTGGTAGTTTGAGCATTCTTTGGCATTGCCTTTCTTTGGGATTGGAAAGAAAACTGACCTTTTCCAGTCCTGTGGCCACTGCTGAGCCTTCCAAATTTGCTGGCATCTTGAGTGCAGCACTTTCACAGCATCATCATTCAGGATTTGAAATAGCTCCACTGTAATTCCATCACCTCCACTAGCTTTGTTTGTAGTGATGCTTTATAAGGCCCACTTGACTTCACATTCCAGGATGTCTGGCTCTAGGTCAGTGATCACACCACCGTGATTATCTGGGTCATGAAGATCTTTTTTGTACAGTTCTTCTGTGTATTCTTGCCATCTCTTCTTAATATCTTCTGCTTCTGTTAGGTCCATACCATTCTGTCCTTTATCGAGCCCATCTTTGCATGAAATGTTCCTTTGGTGTCTCTGATTTTCTTGAAGAGATCCCTAGTCTTTCCCATTCTGTTGTTTTCCTCTATTTCTTTGCATTGATCGCTGAAGAAGACTTTCTTATCTCTTCTTGCTAACCCAAAATGGGCGGGTCATTGTGGAGAGATCTGACAGAATGTGGTCCCCTGGAGAAGGGAATGGCAAACCACTATAGTATTCTTGCCTTGAGAACCCCATGAACAGTATGAAAAGGCAAAATGATAGGATACTGAAAGAGGAACTCCCCAGGTCAGTAGATGCCCAATATGCTACTGGAGATCAGTGGAGAAATAACTCCAGAAAGAAAGAAGGGATGGAGCCAAAGCAAAAAGAATACCCAGCTATGGATGTGACTGGTGATAGAAGAAAGGTCCGATGCTGTAAAGAGCAATATTGCATAGGAACCTGGAATGTCAGGTCCATGAATCAAGGCAAACTGGAAGTGGTCAAACCAGAGATGGCAAGAGTGAATGTCGACATTCTAGGAATCAGCGAAGTAACATGGACTGGAATGGGTGAATTTAACTCAGATGACCATTATATCTACTACTGGGGGCAGGAATCCCTCAGAAGAAATGGAGTGGCCATCATGGTCAACAAAAGAGTCCAAAATGCAGTACTTGGATGCAATCTCAAAAACGACAGAATGATCTCTGTTCGTTTCCAAGGCAACCCATTCAGTATCACAGTAATCCAAGTCTATGCCCCAACCAGTAACGCTCAAGAAGCTGAAGTTGAATGGTTCTATGAAGACCTACAAGACCTTTTAGAACTAACACCCAAAAAAAGATGTCCTTTTCATTATAGGGGACTGGAATGCAAAAGTAGGAAGTCAAGAAACACCTGGAGTAACAGGCAAATTTGGCCTTGGAATACAGATTGAAGCATGGCAAAGACTAATAGAATTTTGCCAAGAAAATGCACTGGTCATAACAAACACCCTCTTCGAACAACACAAGAGAAGACTCTATACATGGACATCACCAGATGGTCAACACCAAAATTAGATTGATTATATTCTTTGCAGCCAAACATGGAGAAGCTCTATACAGTCAGCAAAAACAAGACCAGGAGCTGACTGTGTGCCAAATTCAGGCTTAAATTGAAGAAAGTATGGAAAACCACTAGACCATTCAGATATGACCTAAATCAAATCCCTTATGATTATACCGTGGAAGTGAGAAATAGATTTAAGGGCATAGATCTGACAGATAGAGTACCTGATGAACTATGGAATGAGGTTCGGGACATTGTATAGGAGACAGGGATCAAGACCATCCCCATGGAAAAGAAATGTAAAAGAGAAAAATGGCTGTCTGGGGATGCCTTACAAATAGCTGTGAAAAGAAGAGAAGTGAAAAGCAAAGGAGAAAAGGAAAGATATAAACATTTGAATGCAGAGTTCCAAGGAATAGCATAAGTCATAGAGTTCTTAATAATCAATCAATTTAGTAAGAAAATTACAACCTTGGATGGAACAATGAAGAGAAAATTCCATATAGTCAAAGCTATGGTTTTCCCAGTAATTATGTATGGATTTAAGGGCTGGACCTTATAAAGAAGGCTGAGCACCAAAGAAATGATGCTTTCAAATTGTGATGTTGGAGAAGACTCTTAAGATTCCCTTGGAAGAAAGGATATCAGACCAGTTAATCCTAAAGGAAATCAATCCTGAATATTCACTGGAAAGACTGATGCTGAAGCTCCAACACATTGGCCACCTGATGCTAAGAGCTGACTCATTGGAAAAGACTTTGGGAAAGATTGAATACAAAAGGAGAAGAGGGCAGCATAGGATGATATGGTGAGACAGCATCATTGACTTAATGGACATGAATTTGAGCAAACTCTAGGAGACAGTGAAGGACAGGGAAGCCTGGAATGTTACAGCCCATGGGATTGCAAGAGTTGGACACAACTTAGTGACTGAACAATCACAACAACTACCCAAGAGGTATGAAGAGTAAGGCCACATATCAGTGAATTTGCTCACACCATGTCTGCACTTCCAATATAACATATAAGCATCAAATCAAGAAACTGTAGCAAGATCCAACACATAGGTAGGAAAAATGGTCTCCTGTGATCATTCCAGGAATGTGGGCTATCAGATACTGAACAGCAAGACTCTCCTAGACCATATCTGGTGATAGGGATTGTATCTTCCCTGCAATCAGCTCAGAGTCAGGAGTCTTGAGTCTGAACATGAAATGAAGTAGATTTGACAGTCAGGCTGGACTGACATAGCAGAAGAAAACAGAAAAGAGTATAGCCCTGTTGTAAAGGAAGCCAGAGACACCTGCTCTCTGCAGCCACAACAACACCTTAGACTATCTCTCTGTGAAAAGGGAAATCAGGTAAAAACTTTTGTTTCTGAAGTCAATCCTACATTACATTTTTAACTTCTCTTTTTGTAGAGCTAGGAATTTCAAAAGCAGAAACCAAGAGTGTAAAAAATGCAACTAAGAGTTGAACTACCAGAGAACTTGGTGGCAATTTACTCATGAGACAGTGTCATAGAGGAGATAATTTCAAAATCTATTAGTGGTTCATGGTCATCACACATGGTCATCTATTTATGAAGAAATACCATGTGTGGCTCTCTTATACACAGAAGATGAATCTGAGACCTTAGGGTTTATATTTCTCTAACACACTTTGTGTCTGAACCAAGGCAGCAGCTGTTTTGTGCTGGGGTGTGGGGCGGGGGGTGGGGGGTGAAATGAAAGTATTAGAAATATAACGAAGAGTTGATAGAGTTGTCAGAAAGAGAAAGACTTTTGGGACAAGAAGTGCTAAACTAAAAGGTTTGCATCAGAACATACTATTCTATTCCTGATTTTGTAGTTTCCTTTCCGTCTTCAGAATTTCACCATGTCCTTGAAACGTTTGGCAAGCTACCCTTGTTGGGGCAATCTGATGAAATATATTAACATTTCATTGAACATGCACAGAAACAAATATTCTTAAATAGTTTCCATGTGGCAATGGGGCTTCCTTATTCATTAAAAAACAAATGACAAGGAAGAATAAACCCAGGAAAGAGGCAGGGCTACTTTGGTGTTGATTATTTCAAAATGTGATGAGAAGTGACCTGAGAAGGAATATTTTTATTTTCTCATCACCAATGGTTAAAACAATAATATAGGACTGAAAGAATCATTGAGCCCTTTGCAGTAGGCTTTCCATGTACACACTCATCCAAGTAGAAAAGCTTTACTTTCTTGAAATGCTGTTTTCATCTCATAACTTCTCAATTCAAAAAACTCAATTTCTTCTCTATTGGTCATTAGAAAATGGATTCACTAATACATTTGTAGCACTAAAAGAGATCTAAGTATATATTTAATCCAATCTTTCATCCTTCTGACATAAATGAGAAACAAATTCCCAGAGAAACTAAGTGAATTTCTTAAGTTATATAGTAAGTTATTGAGGGATCCAGGCCCGGAACTGGTTCTTACTTCCATTCTTCGGTTCTTTTTTGAAATTTGATCACCTCAGTTCATGCAGAATCCCAGAGCAAGACTCGGTTCTTTTTCAGCTTTATAGTTAGTGCTTACCGCTTCTAAATTGCCCTCGTTGCAATTCTTCAATATTCCCAGGCCTGAAATACAATACCTTATTTTTTTTTTTTTTTTTTTTTTT
>NW_011494635.1:11842363-11852709 GCF_000754665.1 Bison bison bison
TTGTCTCTAATCAAATGTCTTCCCCTATTGAAATAAGGTTACATTTCCTAGGAATTCTTCCTGATCAATTTCAGTTTCAGGAACAATTAATATTAGTTATATTCATTTGCTGTATTTCCCACCTACTTTTATGTATATTTAAAAGCTTATGCAATAGAGACACAGATGTAGAGAACAAATATATGGACATTGGGTGCTGGGGAACAAGCAAGGGATGAATTGGGAGACTGGGATTGACATATATATACTACTGTGCATAAAATAGATAACCAATGATAACCTACCGAATAGCACATGGAATTTTACTCAACGCTCTGTGGTTACCTAAATGGGAAAGAAATCCAAAAAAGAAGGGATATGTATATACTTATCACTGGCTCACTTTGTGGTATGGCAGAAACTAACAGCACTGTAAAGCAACTATACTCCAATAAAAATTAACATAAAAAAACTATGACAAACATAAGACTATAAGCTTGCAGAAATAACTTTTTCCCTGTATATCTCAATATTCATATCACTCTACCACATTATTTAAACATTTAGAATACATTTATATTTGTCAAATAAAGCATAAATGGATAATATTATGGCTTCCCTCTGATGAAGTCTCAAAATTCCATAAAATGTGGAGTTATAATATAAACAATATCATTCTAGTGTTGAGGCTAAAATTAAGATGATTATAATTTGCTGTTGGAATTTTTCTCTATATAAAGCTGAGATGGGCATAAGTAAATGCCCATTTAAGAGACAGGATCTGGAATTAAAAGCCTAAGAATTTAGCCCAGATCAGGTTTGTTTCTAACTAAAGTAGAAATCCAAGGCTCATAGTGCTTTCTGTTTTCCCCAAACTTTCAAACTCATTTTCATAAATTCTTCTTTCACAGAATTAGGACAGAATTAGACTCACAGTATTCCTTTGAAACCTACTGGTGAAGAGGCAACCAGCTCATTCTCACTGTGTGTAGTTGATCCCTCACCAATGTCCTCTATTTGAACCGAGGTTATGCACACAGACAGATGCCAAATGAATGGAGATATCACTAGTTTCCTTGTTTTGGCCAAAATTCTTAGTTCCAGTCTTGTACTTTAACCTGCCACTATGGTTTAGTTTCCATAGTTAACAAAAATTAATATCCCATGGCTACTTAAGATGAAAATCAGCTGGATACATAGTGCATATTTTCAGCAGATTATTTTTATGAAAAAAGGCCAAAAATCTGTTAAAAACAAAATTCAACTGAGTAAATTTAAAGGCCTAATTGGCTTTATTCAGTGATTCATAAATTCAGCTTCTAGGTGGTGCAGAAGTAAAGAATCCTTCTGCCAATGCAGAAGACAGAGGAGACATGAGTTCAATCTCTGGGTGGGGAAGATTCCATGGAGTAGGAAATGTTAGCACGCTCCAGTATTTTTACATGAAAAACTTAATAGACAGAGGAACCTAAAGAGCTATACTCCATGGGGTCACAAAAAGTTGGGCATGGGGATCTATTAGCTAGATTATCTCACTAGTGCTGATCAGGAAGTGCCAGAATGACCAGTTAAGATTACATTCCTGAGGGATGTTGAAAGTATGATTAGGTTAAATATTAAGTCTCAATTTGATGGTGTGGACTTAGCATAAGTGACACACTGTTTTAGACCTGTTGTCTCTTCTTTGACAGCACACCCTAAAATCTCCTTATGAAGCAAAGTGGCTTTATCTCTGGGCATAAAAGAGAATAGATTTAGTAGAAGAATAGGAAATTGATGATCAGATGAATTCTACAGAAAAGAGAACTAAGAAAGTGACAAAACTATAAATAATTTTGGAAATGAATCTTGTTGTTGTGGTCCATGAGTGGGTTGGAAAAGAATTTCCACACATGAGGCAGAATTAGAAGAGAATAAAGTTTATTAGAGTGGGAGATGTTGTTAGAATAGCGGGCCAGCTCCAAGGAGAGCAGAACGCTTTCACAGACTTGCAGCCAATTTTTATAGCCTCAAGACAGAGAAAATTCCCACAGGAATCATGGCATTAGGCGATTGGTTAGAATGCTGTAGGATGGGTATTTTACATAATGTAGGGTCAGGGAACTGGCTGGTTTAGATCTGGAGATTCATGACAGCAGTTGCTATGGGGCTTGGTCAGTTCCAGAGACTTTTATCCTGTGACATTTGTACAAGGCTTCACACCTGTGACCTTAGTATAGGGCTCCACTCTTATCAAGGGAAGGATCAATAAAGCATTGATAAAGCATTGACTTGTGGGACATTACTTCTAATTGCCCCCAAAGAGAAGCCAAAGTTAAAAAACAAACTCATAAATTTCAATCACGTTCCTAGCAGGAAACAAATATTTTCAGAGAGTTTTATGAAGGAAGTACAATTGACCCTTGAACAACACTGATTTGAACAGTGTGTTTCCACTTATCACGAATTTTTTCAATAAATACATACTACAGTGTTACACAGGCTTCCCAGGTGACACTAGCAGTAAAGAACCCCCCTATCCCCCAATTAGTGCAGGAGATGTAAGAGACATGAGTCTTGTCCCTGAATCAGGAAGATCCCCTGGAGGGCATGGCAACCCACTCCAGTATTCTTGCCTGGAGAATCCCTTGGACAGAAGAGCCTGGTGGGCTACAGCCCAGAGGGTCACAAAGAGTCAGACATGACTGAAGCGACTTAGCATGCATGCACAGTGTTACACAATCTATACTTAGTTGAATCTGTGGATGCAGGTACCATGCTATGGAGGGTAGACAGCAGTGTTTACACAGATTTTCAATTGCAGGACTAAGGGTGGTGGTGGTGATGTCAGGTGTCAGTGCCCCTAATGCTCATGTCTTTTTAAGGGTCAACTGGGAATATAGAGGTCAGTGTTGGGTTAAGGAAACCAACAAAGGATGTGAAAATACCAGGAGCAACATTAGGGAGATCTTACGAGTCCTAGACTTATTACTCCTTATTGCAAGAGCAGTGTAAATGCTTACTTATACTGAGAAGCTGCTATGACAGTGGCTAGAGGAATGAAGTCACTGCTAGAATTGTGGCCTGGCAGGGAGTGAGGAAGGAAAATAATTACTCTAACATCTTTCTTCTAGTTCTTCCTAAAGAACTTCTGATCGTTTTCTACAGGAGTTCCATGACTACACCCAGTGGGAAGCCAGAAGGCAGGAAAGCATAAATGCTGCCATTTGTAGAGGATAATTTTCTGGGCTAAAGATTAGTACAGAAAAGTTTAAGAGGGACAAATAGAAAATAAACAGTGCACCTGGCTTTTGAGTTCTACAAGTTTTTCTAAAAATGTAATTCAGACCGCAGCTTCTGAGAAAATGGTGTAGATATACTTCTCTCCATTCCTCCCACTAAGTGTAATTGTAATGTCTGGACACATTGCTTTCTCTTTCTTTCTCTCTCTTACACACACACACAAATATGAAAGCTGGAAACAATAAGGTAAGTTATCTACGGAACTCAGGACACAAGATAACTACATGATGATGTTTCCTGTTTTCTTTTTGCTTCATATGTCCAAAATTTGAAGCTGATGAAGCTGTCCAGAAATGGCAACCATTATAGGAAAAAAGAGCCACAACAAAACCCTGCAGTCTTAGCCAAAAAAAGGGGCAGCCTGAAAGACAAAAAAATTCCAAGATAATGCGTGTCTACTCTACCACATTAAAAAAAAAAAAAAACTGTTACACCACCCCCACCCATATTGGCAAAGACTGAGTGGTGAGCTGAGATATCCCATCTCACTGGGTGTAATAAGGCATCCCAAAACTCCTCCTGCATTTTCCTCAGAAAATTAAATAGTAATCAAATAGTCATTCCTTTTCAATGACAACAAGCTTCCTCTTCCCTAAAAATGTCTGTTAAGGACAACTGGGGAGCCAGTACTTCCATCCCCACCAACATGAACAAGATGCTTCACCCTGTCCCTGGGGGGTGATATGAGAAAAGACCCAGAAAAGAATCAGGACTTTGAGTGCCATCAAAAACACAACTATTCCTCCACTATGGTATCTGTGAAGCCATGTGGAGAACAGTAGAGATACATTCACTACTCCCTCCAGCCAGGAACATATCAATAGAGGCCACATAGGAAATCAAACTTTCCACACTCACCAAGCAACAATGATAAGGGCTCCCTCAGTTATCAGTGGAGACCCAGTGGAAATCCTGGGCTTCTACTTCCACCTGGCTGAAATGAAGTGATACTTCTTTTTTCCCTACCAATGTTGTGTCAGAAGAAGCAAGATAAAATGAAAAGTTTAAATATCAATGACATCCAAAAGTCCAGATTTCAGTTGAAAATTATTCATCACACTAAAGACAAGATCTCAAACTGAATGGAAAAAGACAATTAACAAAAAATTATGGAGGCATTATAATTACCAGACAAAGATTTTAAAGTAGCCTTGATAAAAAAAATGCTTCAAGGAGCAATAATAAACACACTTGGAAGAATTTAAAAAATGAAAACCTCAGAGATGAAATAAAATGAGCAAAAATGAACAACAGCAAAAATGAGCATAACAGCAAAATGGAGGTTCCACTAAAACTAAAGGGCAGATTACAGAATGGATTAAAAAACATGACCCAGCTATATGCTATATGAAACTCACTTTGAATATTACATTATAGACACATTAAAGTAAAAGGAGTAAAATATACATCAAGAAAACCCTTGTTAAAGGAAAGCATGAGAGATTATATTAATATCAGATAAAGTAGAATTTAGAGTAGAAAAAATTATCAGAGACAAAGAGGAATAGTACAAGGGCAGGGACTCTATCAAGAAAACAATAGTCCTAAATATATATGTACCAACATCAATATAAAATTAGTGAAGCAAAAACTGATAGAACTGAAAAGATAAATAGATAAATCCATATTCAGAGTTAGAAAGTTCAATATCACTTTTTCAAAATTTGATTTAAAAAACTACACAGAAAATCAGAAACGATATAAAAAATTCAGCAACATCATCAATCAGTAATGTCTAATAGATATTATACTTGCAGAACACTTCATTCAACAATAGAAGAATACACGTTCTTTTCAAGTGCTCACCAAACATATACCAAGATAAACTATATCTTTGGTCATTATACAAACTTCATAAATTTAATAAATCTATAATAATATAGGTGTATTCTCTAATTACACTGAACCAAAATAGAAATTCATATCATAAAGACAGCACAAAAATTACAAACATTTGGACTAAATAAAAACTTCAAATTATTTCATTGGTCAAAGAACAAGTATCAAGAGAATTTTTTTTAAATATATCAAACCAAATGAAAATTAAAACATAAAATATCAAAATTTAAAAAGCTAAATCTGTACTGAATTTTTTGAATCAAATTCATGCATTAACCCGGTGTACGAGACAGCAAAAGAGACACTGATGTATTGAACAGTCTTATGGACTCTGTGGGAAAGGGAGAGGGTGGGAAGATTTGGGAGAATGGCAATGAAACATGTAAAATATCATGTGGGAAACGAGTTGCCAGTCCAGGTTCGATGCATGACGCTGGATGCTTGGGGCTGGTGTACTGGGATGGCCCAGAGGGATGGTATGGGGAGGGAGGAGGGAGGAGGGTTCGGGATGGGGAACACATGTATACCTGTGGCGGATTCATTTTGATATTTGGCAAAACTGATACAATTATGTAAAGTTTAAAAATAAAATAAAATTAGAGAGAAAAAAAAAAAAAATTCATGCATTATAAAACAGGAAAAGTCTCAAAACAGTAATTTAAGCTCACATTTCAAGAGACTAAAGAGCACAAACTAAACCCAAAGCGTGAAGAAGAAAACAAAATAAAATTAAAATTGGAAACAAAAAAACAATATAGAAAAGTTAATAAAGCAATATTCTTTTCTTTGGAAATTTTATGAAATTGACGAAAATATAGCAAAAATAACAGAGAAAAAGAGAGAAGACACAAATACCAATACTAGAAATAAATTAAGAGACAGCATACAGATCCTGCAGATATCAAAGGAATATTAAGAGAATACTATGAACAGTTCAATTCAGTTCAGTTCAGTAGCTCAGTCATCTGTGACTCTTTGCTACCTTCCTCCTGCCTTCAATCGTTCCCAGGATCAGAGTCTTTTCAAATGAGTCAGTTCTTCACATCAGGTGGACAAAGTATTGGAGTTTCAACTTCAGCATTGGTCCTTCCAATGAATATTCAGGACTGATTTCCTTTAAGATGGACTGGTTGGATCTCCTTGCAGCCCAAGGGACTCTCAAAAGTCTTCTCCAACACCACAGTTCAAAAGCATCAATTCTTTGGTGCTCAGCTTTCTTTATAGTCCAACTCTCACATCCATATGTGACCATTGGAAAAACCATAGCTTTGACTAGACGGACCTTTGTTGGCAAAGTAATGTCTATGCTTTTTAATAATCTGTCTAGGTAGGTCATAACTTTGCTTGCAAGAATCAAGTGTCTTTTAGTATCAGGGCTGCAGTCACCATCTGCAGTGATTTTGGAGCTCCCCAAAATAAAGTCTGATACTGTTTCCACTGTTTCCCCATCTATTTCCCATGAAGTGATGAGACCAGATGCCATGATCATAGTTTTCTGAATGTTGAGTTTTAAGCCAACTTTTTCACTCTTCTCTTTCACTTATACCAAGAGGCTCTTTAGTTCTTCTTCCCTTTCTGCCATAAGGGTGGTGTCATCTGCATATCTGAGGTTATTGATATCTCTCCCAGCAATCTTGATTCCAGCTTGTGCTTCTTACAGTCCAGTGTTTCTCATGATGTACTCTGCATATAAGTTAAATAAGCAGGGTGACAATATACAGCCTTGATGTACTCCTTTTCCTATTTGGAACCAGTCTGTTTTTCCATGTCCAGTTCTAACTGTTGCTTCCTGACCTGCATACAGATTTCTCAAGAAGCAGGTCAGGTGGTTTGGTGTTCCCACCTCTTTCAGAATTTTCCACAGTTTACTGGGATCCACACAGTCAAAGGCTTTGGCATAACAATAAAGCAGAAATAGATGTTTTTCTGGAACTCTCTTGCTTTTTCCATGATCCAGCGGATGTTAGCAATTAGATCTCTGGTTCCTCTGCCTTTTCTAAAACCAGCTTGAACATCTGGAATTTCATGGTTCACATATTGCTGAAGCCTGGCTGGGAGAATTTTGAGCATTACTTTATTAGCATGTGAGATGAGTGCAATTGTATGGAAGTTTGAGCATTCTTT
Organism: Bison bison bison; assembly: GCF_000754665.1. Classification (NCBI taxonomy): domain Eukaryota; kingdom Metazoa; phylum Chordata; class Mammalia; order Artiodactyla; family Bovidae; genus Bison; species Bison bison. Next base: position 11,849,588 of record NW_011494635.1, read on the forward strand.
GGCATTGCCTTTCTTTGGGATTGGAATGAAATCTGACCTTTTCCAGTCCTGTGGCCACTGCTGAGTTTTCCAAATTTGCTGGCATAGTGAGTGCAGCACTTTCACGGCATCATCTTCCAGGATTTGGGATAGCTCCACTGGAATTCCATCACCTCCACTAACTTTGTTCGTAGTGATGCTTTCTAAGGCCCACTTGACTTCACATTCCAGGATGTCTGGCTCTAGGTCAGTGATCACATCATCGTGATTATCTGGGTCGTGAAGATCTTTTTTGTACAGTTCTTCTGGGTATTCTTGCCATCTCTTCTTAATATCTTCTGCTTCTGTTAGGTCCATACCATTCTGTCCTTTATCAAGCCCATCTTTGCATGAAATATTCCTTTGGTATCTCTAATTTTCTTGAAGAGATCTCTAGTCTTTCCCATTCTGTTGTTTTCCTCTACTGCTTTGCATTGATTGCTGAAGAAGGCTTTCTTATCTCTTCTTGCTATTCTTTGGAACTCTGCATTCAGATGCTTATATCTTTCCTTCTCTCCTTTGCTTTCACTTCTCTTCTTTTCACAGCTGTTTGTAAGGCCTCCCCAGACAGCCATTTTGCTTGTTTGCATTTCTTTTCCATGGGGATGGTCTTTATCCCTGTCGCCTATACAATGTCATGAACCTCATTCCATAGTTCATCAGGCACTCTATCTGTCAGATCTAGGCCCTTAAATCTATTTCTCACTTCCACTGTATAATCATAAGGGATTTGATTTAGGTCATACCTGAAAGGTCGCATGGATTTCCCTACTTTCTTCAATTTACGTCTGAATTTGGTAATGAGTTCACGATCTGAGCCACAGGGCTCCCGGTCTTGTTTTTGTTGACTATATAGAGCTTCTCCATCGTTGGCTGCAAAGAACATAGTCAATCTGATTTCGGTGTTGACCATCTGGTGATGTCCATGTGTAGAGTCTTCTCTTGTGTTGTTGGAAGAGGATGTTTGCTATGACGAGTGCATTTTCCTGGCAAAACTCTATTAATCTTTGCCCTACTTCATTCCGTATTCCAAGGCCAAATTTGCCTGTTACTCCAGGTGTTTCTTGACTTCCTACTTTGGCATTCCAGTCCCCTATGATGAAAAGGACATCTTTTTTAGGTATTAGTTCTAAAAGGTCTTGTAGGTCTTCATAGAACCGTTCAACTTCAGCTTCTTCAGCGTTACTGGTTGGGGCATAGACTTGGATTACTGTGATATTGAATGGTTTGCCTTGGAAATGAATGGAGATCATTCTGTCATTTTTGAGATTGCATCCAAGTACTGCATTACGGACTCTTTTGTTGACCATGATGGCTACTCCATTTCTTCTGACGGATTCCTGTCCGCAGTAGTAGATGTAATGGTCGTCTGAGTTAAATTCACCCATTCCAGTCCATTTCAGTTCGCTGATTCCTAGAATGTCGACATTCACTCTTGCCATCTCTTGTTTGACCACTTCCAATTTGCCTTGATTCATGGACCTGACATTCCAGGTTCCTATGCAATATTGCTCTTTACAGCATCGGACCTTGCTTCTAACACCAGTCACATCCACAGCTGGGTATTGTTTTTGCTTTGGCTCCATCCCTTCCTTCTTTCTGGAGTTATTTCTCAATTGATCTCCAGTAGCATATTGGGCGCCTACTGACCTGGGGAGTTCATCTTTCAGTATCCCATCATTTTGCCTTTTCATACTGTTAATGGGGCTTTCAAGGCAAGAATACTGAAGTGTTTTGCCATTCCGTTCTCCAGTGGACCACATTCTGTCATGAGGTATATACATGTTAATAAACTTCATTTTGTTTTTCTCTTGTTAATCTGTCCTTTATTACAGGCGTTCTCTATCAAAAATTACTAGGTTAGAGGCAAAATTACTTTTCTTCTCCTATAATGTCCATTTATTTGCCTTGTTTATGAACTGGAACACAACATAGTAAAGATGACAATTGTCTGCAATTGATATATAGAGACTTTAGTATTGTCCTTATGAAGGACAAAAAGACGTTTATTGATAGAAAGGTACAAGATAATTCTAGAATTTATATGAAACAGCTAAATAACTCAATAGCTAAAACAATTTTGAAAAAGAATGAAGTAGGAAAAATCATTCTACCCAATCTCAGGAATTTTTACATAGCTGCAATAGTCCACTCTGTGTGGTAGTGATGGATAGAGCTGTAGATGAATGGAATACCTTGATATATATGACAAATGCCAAGGAGTTTGTAATGTTCAGATATCAAGCCATAATGTAACATTCAGAGATCAAAAATTACCACCTTAACTGGAAAAAAGGAAAATAATTTTATCATTGCTATGGATGCGGTAAAAGCCTTTGAAAATTAAACCACTCAATAATAAATTTCAAAAGTTCCATAAAACCTAGGGAAAAAAAGAGATGTCCCCAATGTGATTAAATATATTGACAGAAAGCCCAAAGTAAATATGAGTAAAATATTGAAAGCATTCTAAGTTAGGCAACAAAGTTTACTATTGTCATTGTGGTTTTTAATTCTGTACTTTTTGGAGTAGCCAAATGAGATAAGGCTCTAGAAAAATAAGTCATAGAAATATAGATCTAAAGCTTACAGATAGATAAAGAAAGAAAAAGAGATAGTAAAAAAAAATTAAAAAGTACCATTACACATAAAAGAAATGATTGTGCACATAGGAAATAAGAAATTATATATTATAAACTATTAGATTAATGCTGCACTCAATATGCCAGCTAATTTGGAAAACACAGCAGTGGCCACAGGACTGGAAAAGTTCAATTTTCATTCTAGTCCCAAAGAAGGGCAGTGCCAAAGAATGTTCAAACTACTGCACAGTTGCACTCATTTCACATGCTAGCAAGGTAATACTCAAAATCCTTCAAGCTAGGCTTCAATACTATGTGAATTGAGAACTTACAGATGTACAAGCTGGATTTAGGAAAACAGAGGAACCAGAGATCAAATTGCCAACATCCATTGGAGCATAGAAAAAACAAGAGAGTTCCAGAAAAATATCTACTTCTGCTTCATTGACTACACAAAAGCCTTTGACTGTCTGGATCCCAAAAAAACTGTGGAAAATACTGAGACGGGAATATCAGACCATT
>NW_011494635.1:11852809-11856539 GCF_000754665.1 Bison bison bison
AGGGAATACCAGACCATTTTACCTGCCTTCTGGGAAACTTTCATGAAGGTCAAGAAGTCACAGTTAGAACCAAACATGGAACAACTGACTGGTTCAAAATTGGGGAAGGAGTACATGCTGTATGAAGTCACTCTGCTTACTTAACTTATATGCAGAGTACATCCTGAGAAATTCCTGGCTGGATGAAGCTCAAGCTGGTATCAAGATTGGTGGGAGAAATATCAATAACCTCAGATATGCAGATGGCACCACCATTCTGGCAGAAAGTGAAAAAGAACTAAATAGCTTCTTGATGAAGGGGAAAGAGGAGAGTGGAAAAAGTTGGTTTTAAACTCGACTTTCCAAAAACATGATCATGGCATCCAGCCCAACCACTCATGGCAAATAGATGGGAAAACAATGGAAACAGTGACAGACTTTATGTTCTTAGGCTCGAAAATCACTGTAAATGGTGACTACAGCTATGAAATTTAAAGACGTTTGCTCTTTGGAACAAAAGCTATGACAAACCTAGACAGCATATTCCAGTAGTCATGTATGGACGTGAGAGTTGGACGATAAAGAAAACTGAGCACCGAAGAATTTATGCTTTTGAACTGTGGTGTTGGAGAAGATTTTCAAGAGTCCCTTGGACTGCAAGGAGATCCAACCAGTACATACTAAAGGAGATCAGACTGGGGTGTTCATTGGAAAGACTGATGTTGAAGCTGAAACTCCAATACTTTGGCCACCTGATGCGAAAAGCTGACTCATTTGAAAAGACCCTGATGCTGGGAAAGATTGAGGGCAGGAGGAGAAGGGGATGACAGAAGATGAGATGGTTGGATGGCTTCACTGACTCAATGGACATGGGTTTGGGTAGACTCCAGCAGTTGATGACGGACAGGGAGGCCTGTCATCCTGTGGCTCATGGGATCGCAAAGAGTCGGACACGATTGAGCAACTGAACTAAACTGAACTGAGACAGTGTATTAAAGAGCAGAGACATCACTTTGCTGACAAAGGTCCGTCTGGTCAAAGCTGTGGTTTTTCCAGTAGTCATGCACAAATCTGAGAGTTGAACCATAAAGAAGACTGAACCCCAAATATCTGAGGCTTTCAAACTGTAGTGCTGGAGAAGCCTCTTGACAGTCCCTCAGACAGCAAGGAAATCAAACCAATGAATTCTAAAGGAAATCAACTCTGAATATTCATCAGAAGGACTGATGCTGAAGCTGAAGCTCCGATACTTTGGCCACCTGATTCCAAGAGCTGACTCTTTGGAAAAGCCCCTGATGCTGAGAAAGATTGAGGGAAGGAGGAGAAGGGATGACAGGATGAGATCATTGGATGGCATCACTGATTCAATGGGCACAGCTCAGGGAGACAGTGAAGGACAGGGAAGCCTGGCATGCTGCAGACCACAGGATTGCATAGATTTGGACACAACTGAGTGACTGAACAACAAATTAGATTAATAAATCTAGCATAACCATTGGATCAGGATCAACGTAACAATTAATTGTACTTAAGCAGTAAAACAAACAAATAAAGAAAAAAATAGAAAATGAATTTTAAAGGTGGCTCCATGGTACTGATCTGCCTGCCAGTGCAGGAGATGCAAGAGACTCGGGTTTAATCCTTGGGTAAGGAATAACCCCTGGAGAAGGAATTAGCAACCTACTCCAGTATTCTTGCCTGGAAATTCCCATGGACAGAGGAATCTGGTGGGCTACAGTTCATGGGTCACAAAGAGGCAAATACAACTGAAAACATGCACACACACAGTACAATGATGGACCGGTGAAAAAAAAGAAAAGAAACTGAATTTTTTAAAGACATTATTTTATACCAGAGTAACACCCCCAAAATAAGTTTCTAGTAATAAATATAATGAAAGGCAAACATGACATATACACCAAAAACTATAAACAATTACTGAGAGAAACTAAAGAATATCTGAATAAATGAAGGAATATAATCATAAACGGTGTGACTCAGAATAACAAATATCTCAGTTCTCTCCAAATTTATCTAAAAATTCTACATTAACCATACAAAAAATCTCAATCTTTTTGTTGAAAATTTAAAAGTGATTTTAAAATTCCTGTGCAAACACAAGTGAAGTAGAATATGCAAGACAACATTGAGTAAGAATAAAGCTGTAGGATTTGTACTACCAGATTTGTGTTGTTGTTGTTCAGTCACTAAGTCTAGTCTGACAGTCTCATGGACTGCAGCATGCCAGGTTACTCTGTCCTCCACTACCTCCCAGGGTTTGCTCAAATTCGTGTCCTTTGAGTAACTGGTGCTAACAATCTAATCCTTTGTCTCTCTTTTCTCAATTTGCCTTCAATCTTTGCCAGCATCAGGGTCTTTTCCAATGAGTCAGCTCTTCCTATCAGGTGGCCAAAGTACTGGAGCTTCGATTTCAGCACCAGCCCTTCCAGTGAATATTCAGAGTTGATTTCCTTTAAAATTGACTGCTTTGATCTCCTCATTATCCATGGGACTCTCAAGGGTCTTCTCCAGCACCACAATTCAAAAGCAACAGTTCTTGTTATGGATGTGAGAGCTGAACCATAAAGAAAGCTGAGCACCAAAGAATTGATTCTTTTGAACTGTGGTGTTGGAGAAGACTCTTGAGAGTCCTTTGAACTGCAAGGAGATCAAACCAGTCAATCCTAAAGGAAATCAATACTAAATATTCATTGGAAGAGCTGATGATGAAGCTGAAGCTCCAATACTTTGGCCACCTGTATGAAAGTGAAAGTTTAGTCGCTCAGTCGTGTCCGACTCTGCGACCCCATGGACTGTAGTCCACCAGGCTCCTCCCTCCACAGGATTTTCCAGATAAGAGAGTACTGGAGTGGGTTGGCATTTCCTTCTCAAACCTGATATGAAGAACTGACTCATTTGAAAAGACCCTGATGCTGGGAAAGATTGAAGACAGGAGTAGAAGGGGATGACAGAGGATGAGATTGTTGGATGGCATCACCGACTCGAGGGATGAGTTTGAACAAGGTCTGGGAGTTGGTGATGGACAGGGAAGCCTGGTGTGTTGCAGTCCATGGGGTCTAAAGAGCCGGTCATGACTGAGTGACTGATCTAACTGACTGACTCTGCATACAAGTTAAATAAGCAGGGTGACTACATCCTTGTCATACTTTTTTTCTTTAATAATATATTGTTGACTTTAAAAAGCAGGATATGTTGTGCAGAAGCTTTTAAGTTTAAAAGCTTCTGCACAACAAAGGAAACTATAAGCAAGGTGAAAAGACAGCCTTCAGAATGGGAGAAAATAATAGCAAATGAAGCAACTGACAAACAACTAATCTCAAAAATATATAAGCAACTTCTACAGCTCAATTCCAGAAAAATAAATGACCCAATCAAAAAATGGGCCAAAGAACTAAATAGACATTTCTCCAAAGAAGACATACAGATGGCTAACACAGGAAAAGATGCTCAACATCACTCATTATCAGAGAAATGCAAATCAAAACCACTATGAGGTACCATTTCACGCCAGTCAGAATGGCTGCGATCCAAAAGTCTACAAGCAATAAATGCTGGAGAGGGTGTGGAGAAAAGGGAACCCTCTTACACTGTTGGTGGGAATGCAAACTAGTACAGCCACTATGGAGAACAGTGTGGAGATTCCTTAAAAAACTGGAAATAGAACTGCCTTATGACCCAGCAATCCCACTGCTGGGCATACATACTGAGGAAACCAGAATTGAAAGAGACA
>NW_011494635.1:11856919-11886764 GCF_000754665.1 Bison bison bison
ATGCTTGGGGCAGGCACTGGGACGACCCAGAGGGATGGTATGGGGAGGGAGGAGGGAGGAGGGTTCAGGATGGGGAACACATGTATACCTGTGGTGGATTCATTTCGATATTTGCCAAAACCAATACAATATTGTAAAGTTTAAAAATAAAATAAAATTAAAAAAATAAAAAATAAAAAGCAGGATATGTTTTTTAATTGATTAATTTATTTTAATTGGAGGCTAATTAGTTTACAATATTGTAGTGGTTTTTGCCATATATTGAGATGAATTAGCCATGGGTGTATATGTGTTCCCCATCCTGAACCCCCCTCCCACCTCCCTCACAGATCCTGTCCCTCAGGGTCATCCCAGTGCACCAGCCCTGAGCACCCTGTCTCATGCATCGAACCTGGACTGGCGATCTGTTTCACATATGATAATATACATGTTTCAATGCTATTCTCTCAAATCATCCCACCCTCACCTTCTCCCAGAGTCCAAAAGATTGTACTTTACATCTGTGTCTCTTTTGCTGTCTTGCATATAGGGTCATCGTTACCATCTTTCTAAATTCCATATGTATGCATTAGTATACTGTATTGGTGTTTTTCTTTCTGACTTACTTCACTCTCAATTTTCAGTCAGTCCATTTTTCCATGTCCAGTTCTAACTATGGCTTCTTGACCTGCATACAGATTCTCAGGAGACAGGTAAGTCTGATATTCCCATCTCTTTCAGAATTTTCCACAGTTTGTTGGGATGCAGATAGTCAAAGTCTTTAGCCTAGTCAATGAAACAGAAGTAAATATTTTTATGGTATTCTCTTATTTTTTCTATGGTCACACTGATGTTACCATTTTGCTCTCTGGTTCCTCTGCCTTTTCTAAATCCAACTTGTACATCTGGAAATTCTCAACTCATGTATTGTTGAAGTCTTGCTTGAAGGATTTTGAGCATTACCTTGCTAGCATGTGAACTGAGTGCAATTGTGTTGTAATTTGAACATTCTTTGGCACTGCCCTTCTTTGGGATTGGAATGAAAACTGACCTTTCCAAATTTTTCAAATTTCCTGACATATGGAGTGCAGCACTTTAACAGTAAAGTTTTTTACGAATTTTTGTCTGAAATTTTTTCACCTCCACTAGCTTTGTTTACAGTAATGTTTCCTATGGTCCATTTGACTTCACATTCCAGGATGCCTGGCTATATGTGAGCAACCACAACATCATGGTTATCAGTGTCATTAGGACCTTTTTGTATAGTTCTTCTGTGTGTTTTCCACCTCTTTTTAATATCTTCTGCTTCTATTAGGTCCCTACCATTTCTGTTCTTTATTGTGCCTATCTTTGCATGAAATATTCCCCTGGTATCCTTTTTTTTTTTTTTTTTTCCTTGAAAAGATCTCTAGTCTTTCCCATTTTATTGCTTTTCCTTCTTTTTTTTTTTTTTTTCACCTTGCACTCAAGATGGCTGTCTTATCTTTCTTTGCTATTCTTCAAAATTATGCATTCAGATGTGTATTATCTTTCCTTTTCTCCTTTTCCTTTCACTTCTCTTCTTTTCACAGCTATTTGTAGGGCCTCCTCATACACTTTGCTTTGCTGCATTTCTTTTTCTTGGGAATGGTTTTGATCACCATCTCATGTACAGTGTTACAAACCTCTGACCATAGTTCTTCAGATAGTCTACCTATTAGGTCTAATCCTTTGAATCTATTTGTCACTTCCACTATATAATCATAAGGTATTTGATTTAGGTCATACCTGAATGACCTAGTGATTTTTCCTACTTTCTTCAATTTAAGTGTGAGTTCGGCAATAAGCAGCTCATAATCTGACCCACAGTCATCTCCCAGTTTTGTTTTTGCTGACTGTATAGAGCTTCTCCATCTTTGGCTCCAAAGAACATAATCAATTTGATTTTGGTATTGACTATCTGGTGATGTTCATGCATAGATTCATCTCTTGTATTTTTGGAAGAAGATGTTTGCTATGATCTATGTGTCCTCTTGGTAATACTCTGTTAGCTTTGACCTGCTTCATTTTGTACTCCAAGGCCAAATTTGCCTGTTACTCCAGGTATCTTTGGACTTCTTACTTTTACTTTCTAGTTCTCTGTTATGAAAAGGGCATGTTTTTTTGTTTTTGTTTTTGTTTTTGGTATTAGTTCTAGAAGGTCTTATAGGTCTTAATATAATCATTCAGCTTCTCTGGCATTAGTGTTTGGGATATAGACTTGGATTGATGTGATGTTGAAGAGTTTGCCTTGGAAACAAACCAAAATCATTTGGTCATTTTTAAGGCAGAACGCATTTCATTTCAGACACTTTTGTTGACTATGAGGGCTACTCCATTTCTTCTAAGGGATCCTTGCTCACAGTAGTATATATAATGGTCATCTGAATTAAATTTGCAAATTCCTGTCCATTTTAGCTCACTGATTCCTAAAATGTCAATGTTTACTCTTACCATCTCTTGTTTGATCACTTCCAATTTACCTTGATTCATAGGCATAACATTCCCACTTCCTATGCAGTATTGTTCTTTACAACATCAAACTTTACTTTCTCCATATACACATTTAGTTTCCCCTTTCAGACACATCCATAACTGGGCATCGTTTCCACTTTGACTCAGCCTTGTCATTCTTTCTGGAGTTATTTCTCTGCTCTTCCCTAGTGGCATATTGGACACCAAATGACTCAGGGGACTCATCTTTCAGTATCACAGCTTTTTGCCTTTTCATCCTGTTCATGGGATTCTCAAGGCAAGAATGCTGAAGTGGTTTGCCATTCCATTCTCCAGTGCACCACATATTGTCCAGCACTCTCCACCATGACTAGTCTGTCTTGCATGGCCCTGCACAGCATGGCTCATAGTTTCATTGAGTTACACAAGGCTATGATCCATGTGATCATTTTGGTTAATTTTCTGTGATTGTGGTTTTCATTCTGTCTGCCCTCTGATGGATGAAAATAAGAGGGTTATGCTCTTTCTGATAAGAGTAACTGGCTGTGGGGAAAACTAGGCCTTGCTCTGGTGGGCAGGGCCATGCTCAGTAAATCCTTAATCCAATTTTCTGCTGATGGGTCAGGCTGTGCTCTCTCCCTGTAGTTTAACTTGAAGCAGCTCTGTCCTGGAGTCTACAGACTCTATGATAGGGATATAGGCTTTATGGTAGGAAATGGCAGCTTCTTCCAAGAGTACTTATGCCAACACACAGATTGTTACTGCCAGTGTCCCTGACTCCATGGCCTGAACCAAGCCTCCACCAGAGGCTCCCAAACACTCAGGCAAGTCTGGTTAGTCTCTTGTGAGGTCACTACTCCTTTCCCCTGGGTCCTGGAATGAACAGTTTTGTACCCTCCAAGAGTCTCTGTTTCCCCAGAGGGCTCAGATGGTTAAGAATCAACCTTCAATTCAGGATACCCAGGCTCTATTCCTGAGTTGGGAAGATCCCCTAGAGAAGGGAATGGCTACTCATTCCAGTGTTTTTGCCTGGAGAATTCAGTGGAGAAACAACCTGGTAGGCTACAGTCCATGGACTCGCAAAGAGTCAGACAGGACTGAGTGACTATCACTTTCAACTTTCATTTGTACATGACTACTGGAAAAACCATAGCTTTAACTATAAGGCCCTTTGTCCACAAAATGATATCTCTGCTTTCTAATATGCTGTCTAGGTTTGTCATAGTTTTCCTTCCGTGGAGCAAGCTTCTTTTAATTTCATGACTGCAGTCACCGTCCACAGTGATTTTGGAGCCCAAGAAAATAAAATCTGTCACTGTTTCCACTTTTTCCCTCTTCTATTTGCCATGAAGTGATGAGACTGGATGCCATGATCTTAGTTTTTTGAATGTTGCATTTCAAGCCAGCCTTTTCACTTTCCTCTTTTGCCCTCATCAAAAAGTCTTTAGTTCCTCTTCCCTTTTGCCATTAGGGTGGTATTATCTGCATATGTGAGTTTGTTGATATTTCTCCCAGAAATCCTGATTCCAGCTTATGAACCATCCAGACCAAAATTTCACATGATGTACTCTGCCTCTAAGTTAAATAAGCAGATCGACAATATACAGACTTGTACTCATTTCCCAATTTGGAACCAGTCAGTTGTTCCACATCTGGTTCTATTTAGATATTTTATAAGTTATATTAATAGTAATTAAGACAGTGTGATATTTCCAACAAAGACAGCAAAGTAGATTAGTGGCAAAAAAAATAATTCAGAATAAAACCCATATTGATATAATCAGTCAATTATGTCAAAGGTGACACTGCAGCATTGTTGGTAGGAACCATTTCAATAAATGGTGCTTGGTTTATCTATATGGGAGAAAATAAATCTTGACTTCCATCTCACATCCTACAAATAAATGAATTTTAGGTTAATTTAAGAGATAAATATAAAATATCAGATAGCAACACTTTTAGAAGAGAACAGAAGAATCAGTCCATAACTTCAGTATAGGTAATTTTATTTTTTTACTTTTTAAAAGCATTTTTAAGTAGGACAATAAAGTGCTAACTATAAAAGAAATCATTCATGAGTTAGGGTCTATTAAAAGAAAGATCTTTTATTCATCAAATCAGAATTGAGAGAGTCAAGTGCAAGCTAGAGATGAGTTATTTCAATGCGTATATTTTATAAAAGTTTTCAGTTCAGTTCAGTTCAGTTCAGTCGTGCAGTCGTGTCTGACTCTTTGCAACCCCATGAATCACAGCACGCAGAATATATGAAGTATTTCTACAAATGAATTCTTAAAAAGTGGGCCAAAAACTGAGAATGTGAAAGTGTTATTCAGTGAACTGTCCTGTTCTACTCTTTGCAACCCTGTGAATTATAGCCCACCACACTCCTCTGTCCATGGAATTCTCTGAGCAAGAATACTGGAGTGGGTACCTGTTTCCTTCTCCAGCAGATTTTCCAACCCAGGAATTGAACCAGAGTGTCCTGCATTGTAGGAAGATTTTTTTAATCATCTGAACCACCAGGAAGGCCCTCCAAATTGAGTATATATTTCATAAATAAATAATCTAACTGATCAAAAAAAAAAAAAAACCTGATATTCAACACCACTAATCACCAAATGAATGACAAATCTACTATGGCCCAACCAGTGTAGTAAAATTTAAAGGTAAAAATATCAAAATGTAGATATGAAGTAACTGAACTTTCATTCACCACACACAGGTATGAATTGCACAACCACCTTGGAAAAGTATTTGTCATTGTTTTCTTAAATCTGATCATATGTGTGCCTTATGACCCAAAAATTTCACTTCTGGCATATATCAAAAAGAAGTCTATACATATAATCATTTTGTTCATACCAACATTATTGATGATAGCTAGACAGTGAAAATATCACATACTGTGGTATAGTTCTACAATGAAATACTATACAGAAATAAAATGAATAGATAAATCACAACATAATACTGAGTTAAATAAACTAAATGGAAAAGAACATCCTTCTAATTCTATTTGCATAAAGTTAAAAGAAATAAACTCATCTCTTCTGTTAAAATGACAATAGTGGTTATTTGTGGAAGAAGAATGGGTGCAGTGAATGGAAGAAAGTACCAGGTTGGCTCATGTGGGTTTGGTTTCTTAATCCATGTGATGGCTACACAAGAGTGTCTGAAATACTTCATTAATCTGCGCATTTCCAAATTTCTTACTCTCCTGTATCTATAAATGTTAACTTGAAAAGTCGTATGGCACTCTGTGTGAACATTCCCTTTATCTGATCATTCTCAAATACACAAATGTTTACTAAGCATCAAGCAATACACTGGTTACTGCAATTAATGGCAAGTGCATGGCACATTTATGAAATAATTAATGGAAAATTAAATTTGAAAATTAAATTTAGATTAAAGGTAGCTCAAATGGTAAAGAATCTGTCCACAATGTGGGAGACCTGAGTTCGATTCCTGTGTCTGGAAGATACCTTGGAGAAGGGCATGGCAAACCACTGCAGTAGTCTTGCCTGGAGAATCCCTCAGACAAAAGAACCTGGTGGGCTACAGTCCATGGGGGTCACAAAAAGTCAGACACAACTGAATGACTAACACGCACACACACACACACACACATTATTTTAAGGTTTAAGAAATTAAGTGAAGAGAAAAAACTATAACTGCAATAAATAGTAAGAAAGTAAAATTAATGGTGTTCTGAGTTTATAAAAGAGGAATTTACTTATAAATGTCAGGAAGAATTGTTCTGAGTAGTGATAGTTAAATGTAATCTGACAAACCAATAGGTTGAAGGCGAAAGGTAGCATTCTAGCATCCTTAACAGTTCAATAAAGATAATCGGGTACCCTAGGGAAAATCATATATTGTGTGATTGGAGAGATAATTTGGGGTCAGAATCTGTGTTGTTTACTTAAAGATTTTGACCTTAACCCTGAAAGTAGTGGGGAGCAAATGAAGACACTACAGAAGAGAGTCTTACATAATCTGATTTGCATTTCAAATATATACCTCTGTTCCTCTGAATGTGAGTGGACTGAGAGCAGATGGAATAAGTCCTGTTAGATGGCTATTGCTGTAGTCCAGGAATCATGTATTTATATAATCATATATTTATGGGTTAAACTAGGATGATGGTGGTGGAAATAGAGAGCAATGAAAAGATTTGGGTCTATTTGTAAGATAACATGGGCAAAATGTTCTGATATAGTAAATATAGGGTGTGAGGTTGATGGGGGTGCCAAAAGTAGGTCCTAGATTTCTGAGTAGTGAAAATAGGAGTTGGGGGATTTTATTCATCAAGGGAAGGAACTTTAAAATCTGAGTTATATTTGGGGTGGAAATCATAAGGATTCTTGGGAATGCACTCAGTTTGAGATGCCTTTCAGATACAAAAGTAGAGATGCCCAGAGGTCAGCTTGTTTAGGAATTTCAAGCTCAGATACATCTTGCAACAATAATAATAAAATCTAACATAATTTAGTGCTTTTTATTTGCCAAGAACTTTTCTCTATATGCTTTATATATCTGAAAGTGCTCTGTGACAGAACTCCATGTTGTTGATACTATCCTCATTTTCTAGATGAGAGGACAGAAATACAGAAAAGTTATCTAGCCTGCACCTATTCTAATAGCTAGTACCTTGTGGTATTCAAATACATTTCATCTGGCTTCAGACACTGTGCTCTGAACCACTAATTTAAAATATATATCAATCACTTGAAAATATAGAAAATGCATTCTTTGCATTATAGCAAATCTTGACTTAAGGTGACATCAAAAAATTTATCTTAAATTCAAACACATGGAATGTTATCTCTCAAAAGATTCCATCCTATGCACCTCCAAGTTAGCACATCTCATCTCTCAGCTCTGTTAGAAAGAATGGGCTCTTCTATGGGCCTTTTTTTTTTTTTTGACAACCCTTACTCTGGTCCCATCTGCATTCCATCAGATCATAACTGTCAATACCTTGGGTTTATTGCTAATCTCTGCTCCAATTTTTTCAATTCTAAGGACTTATTCCATTTTAAACATTTCCGTGACTTCCAGATGTTCAAGCTGGTTTTAGAAAAGGCAGAGGAACCAGAGATCAAATTGCCAACATCCATTGGATCATCGAAAAAGCAAGAGAGTCCCAGAAAAACATCTATTTCTGCTTTATTGACTATGCCAAAGCCTTTGACTGTGTGGACCATGACAAACTGGAAAATTCTCAGAGCCAGGAATACCAAACCACCTTACCTGCCTCTTGAGAAACCTATATGCAGGTCAGGAAGCAACAGTTAGAAATGGATGTGGAACAACAGACTGGTTCTAAATAAGAAAAGGATTACGTCAAGGCTGTATATTGTCACCTTGCTTATTTAACTTATATGCAGAGTACATCATGAGAAATGCTGGGCTGGAGGAAGCTGGAATCAAGATTGCCGGGAGAAATATCAATAACCTCAGATATGCAGATGACACCACCCTTATGGCAGAAAGTGAAGAGGAACTAAAAAGCCTCTTGATGAAAGTGAAAGAGGAGAGTGAAGAAGTTGGCTTAAAGCTCAACATTCAGAAAATGAAGATCATGGCATCTGGTCCCATCATTCATGGCAAATAGATGGGGAAACAGTGGAAACAGTGGTGGACTTTATTTTGGGAGACTCCAAAATCACTGCAGATGATGATTGCAGCCATGAAATTAAAAGACGCTTACTCCTTGGAAGGAAAGTTATGACCAACCTAGATAGCATATTCAAAAGCAGAGACATTACTTTGCCAACAAAGGTCTGTCTAGTCAAGGCTAAGGTTTTTCCAGTAGTCATGTATGGATGTGAGAGTTGGACTGTGAAGAAAGCTGAGCGCCGAAGAATTGATGCTTTTGTACTGTGGTGTTGGAGGAGACTCTTGAGAGTCCCTTGGACTGCAAGGAGATCCAACCAGTCCATTCTAAAGGAGATCAGTCTTGGGTGTTCTTTGGAAGGAATGATGCTAAAGCTGAAACTCCAGTACTTTGGCCATCTCATACGAAGAGTTGACTCATTGGAAAAGACTCTGATGCTGGGAGGGATTGGGGGCAGGAGGAGAAGGGGACGTGAGTTTGAGTAAACTCCAGGAATTGGTGATGGACAGGGAGGCCTGGCGTGCTGCAATTCATGGGGTCGCAAAGAGTCGGACATGACTGAGCGACTGAACTGAAGTGAACTGAAACATTTCCAATCTGTCATTTAAATGGAATCTGGGGATGTTAACAAGCATTCTGAACTAACTTGAACCATCTTAATTCTTTCAGATTTTATAATGGAGAATTCATAAATTGTGACCCAATGCTATTATTTTGATCAATTCTAATCTCTGGATACTAAATCCAAAAATTTTTAGATACAGAAAAAATATGCAGAATTCAACACTCAAATTCCTATTGGGTTTGGGAATATTAACTTCCAAAAATCATACCTAACTATAAGATTTTCTTATGATTTCTATTTTCCAGCCCAGTGTAGCAGTGTAGATTGTTGTTCATCATCCTTTCCCCAATGCTCATTACCACTTGGAGGCACATTTTATATGTATATATAATTATCAATGTAGCCTATTCTTCAGAGTAAATATTCATGTAATGTCACAAAATTTCAATTTTTCATGTAATATCTGAATATCATATTCCTATGTTAGTTTTAACATTTTTTCTGTGAAGCAGTGATTTGGGATTTGTCTAAGTCCTCACTTTGATGAAGGAAGAAACATAATATATTCATTTTAACTAGAGACTACAAGATTCCTTACAGCAGAGAAGGTTGAAGTGGAATCCAGAACATCATGAATTACCAATGGCCATTGCATTTTCATTTCATGGTTTAGATGTGAATCTCCTGAACTAGCCTAGAAGGGAAAATTTGATCAAGAGCTTCCCAATTTTTTGGTGTATTAATTTGGTCTTACAAAGGATAAACCTTCAAACAAATATTTGAGTGCAAATCAATTAACTTTGAGGTCCAATGACATGTGAATCGAGAGTAAGGAAGTGTTACAAGAAGACATCTAGTAAAATGTGTATTATTAAGCTATCCATCAGAGAGCTGACTGGAGATTAACCCAGGAAGAAACTCCCTTTTCACTAAGAGTTGAGGGAAATGGGGTGTTTATATATCAACTTATAGTCATTGCTTCTTGACTACTAACATGGGTGTTATTTTTTTGGCACTTTTACATTGCCATGAACACAAGTAGAAAAGTGTTCCCTGAAGAGGGAAACAGTTGCACACAGAGAGAGAGACACAGATGAGGCAGCTGGAAACCAGCTGAAAGCTCACTGAAAGAGACATGAGTTGGTCATTGAAAATGATGAAAATTTCCCTAGCATTACCAAGTTTTCTCTTTTTGGAAAATTGAAGCTATAGTCCCAATCCTGCCCCTAAATACTGTTATAAATTATTTGACCTATTCCTAGATTCTTATGGACTTCTAGAACTAAAATTCTTGCTTAAGCATTACCCTTCAAAACCAATTATGTTTTGAAAAATATTCTAATACACTCATTGAAGATATATGTGACCTAAGGATCATTTAAGAACTGTCTGCATTCACAAAGCAAAATCTTGAAATTTAGTATGAGTTGTTTTGATCTACTCTCCTAACAAATCCATTGAAAGTGAAAGTGAAGTCGCTCAGATGTGTCCGACTCTTTGCGACCCCATGGACTGTAGCCTACCAGGCTCCTCCCTCAATAGGATTCTCCAGGCAAGAGTACTGGAGTGGGTTGCCATTTCCTTCTCCAGGGGATCTTGCCAACCCAGGGATCAAACCCGGGTCTCCCGCATTCCAGGCAGACACTGTAACCTCTGAGCCACCAGGGAAGCCCAAGTGCCTGTTAAATGTCAGACAATGGAGAATGCTAGGGTAAGTGTACAACAATTAGTAAAACAAACTGACAGACACAAATATAAACAGATTGTGAAGGGAACTTTGAAGAATCAGAGAACAGTCTACTTTTGTCCTATTTGCATGAACTTAAATAAAAATATACAGGCTGTGTAAAGTTGGGCAATTTTCAATTACTGGAATTTTCTAATTGAAATTCAATAATTTCTTCTATATTCCAATAGTTTGAATGGTTTTCAAAAGTCTAAACTTCTGAGTCTGACTTTCATATCTTTGGCAATATGACCTCAGTTGACCTTCATGATACATGTTTTGGTTCAGTTCAGTCACTCAGTCATGTCTGATGCTAGGCAACCTCGTGGACTGCAGAACGCCAGGCTTCTCTGTCCATCACCAACACCCAGAGCTTGCTCAAACTCATGTCCATCAAGTTGGTGTCACCATCCAACCATGTCATCCTCTGCCGTCCCTTTCTCCTCCTGCCTTCAATCTTGCCCAGTATGAGGGTCTTTTCAAATGAGTCAGTTCTTCACATCAGGTGGCCAAAGTATTGGAGTTTCAGCTTCAGCATCAGTCCTTCCAATGAATATTCAGTTCTGATTTCCATTAAGATTGACTGGTTTGATCTCCTTGCAGTCCAAGGGACTCTCAAGAGTCTTCTCCAACACCACAGTTCAAAAGCATCAGTTTTTTGGTGCTCAGCTTTCTTTATAGTCCAACTCTCATATCCATATACAACTACTGGAAAAACCATAGCTTTAATCAGACTGACCTTTGTTGGCAAAGTAATGTCTCTGCTTTTTAATATGCTAAGTTGGTCATAACTTTTGTTCCAAAGAGCAATTCAGTTCAGTCGCTCAGTCTTGTCTGATGCTTTGTGACCTCATGAACTGCAGCATGCCAGGCGACCCTGTCCATCGCCAGCTCCTGGAGTTTAATCAAACTCATGTCCATCAAGTTGGTGATGCCATCCAACCATCTCATCCTCTGTTGTCCCCGTCTCCTCCTGCCTTCAATCTTTCCCAGCATCAGGGTCTTTTCCAATGAGTCAGTTCTTCAAATGAGTGGCAAAAGTATTGGAGTTTCAGCTTCAGCATCAGTCCCTCCAGTGAATATTTAGGACTGATTTCCTTTAGGATGGACTGGTTGGATCTCCATGCTGTCCAAGGAATTCTCAAGAGTCTTTTCCAATATCACAGTTCAAAAGCATTCATTCTTCGGTGCTCAGCTTTCTTTATAGACCAACTCTCACATCCATACATGACTACTGGAAAATCCATAGCCTTGATTAGACGGAACTTTGTTGGCAAAGTAATATCTCTGCTTTTTAATATGCTGTCTAGGTTGGTCATAACTTTCCTTCCAAATAGTGTCTTTTAATTTCATGACTGCGGTTACCATCTGCAGTGATTTTGGAGCCCCCCAAAATAAAGTCTGACATAGTTTCCACTGTTTCCCCATCTGTTTGCCATGAAATAATGGGACCAAATGCCATGATCTTAGTTTTCTGAGTGTTGAATTTTAAGCCAATTTTTTCACTCTTTTCTTTCACTTACACCAAGAGGCTGTTTAGTTCTTCTTCACTTTCTGCCATAAGGGTGGTGTCATCTGCATAGCTGAGGTTATTGATATCTCTCCCAGCAATCCTGATTCCAGCTTGTGCTTCCTCCAGCCCAGTGTTTCTTATGATGTACTCTGCATATAAGTTAATAAGCAGGGTGACAATATACAGCCTTGACGTACTCCTTCTCTTATTTGAAACTAGTCTGGTGTTCCATGTCCAGTTCTAACTGTTGCTTCCTGACGTGCATATAGGCTTCTCAAGAGGCAGGTCAGGTGGTCTGGTATGCCCATCTCTTTCAGAATCTTCCACAGTTTATTGTGATCCACACAGTCAAAGGCTTTGGCATAGTCAATAAAGCAGAAGTAGATGTTTTTCTGGAACTCTCTTGCTTTTTAGATGATCCACTGGATGTTTGCAATTTGACCTCTGGTTCCTCTGCCTTGTCTAAAACCAGCTTGAACATCTGGAAGTTCACGGTTCACATATTGCTGAGGCCTGGCTGGGAGAATTTTGAGCATTACTTTACTAGCGTGTGAGATGAGTGCAAATGTGCGGTAGTTTGAGCATTCTTTAGCATTGCCTTTCTTTGGGATTGAAATGAAAACTGACCTTTTCCAGTCCTATAGCCAGTGCTGAGTTTTCCAAATTTGCTGGCATATTGAGTGCAGCACTTTCACAGCATCATCTTTCAGGATTTGAAATAGCTCAATTGGAATTCCATCACCTCCACTAGCTTTGTTTGTAGTGATACTTTCTAAGGCCCATTGACTTCACATTCCAGGATGTCTGACTCTAGGTGAGTGATCACACCATCGTGATTATCTTGGTCATGAAGCTCTTTTTTTTACAGTTCTTCTGTGTATTCTTGTCACCTCTTCTTAATATCTTCTGCTTCTGTTAGGTCCATACCATTTCTGTCCTTTATTTAGCCCATCTTTGCATGAAATATTCCCTTGGTATCTCTAATTTTCCTGAAGAGATCTCTAGTCTTTCCCATTCTATTGTTTTCCTCTATATCTTTGCATTGATCGCTGAGGAAGGCTTTCTTATTTCCCCTTGCTATTCCTTGGAACTCTGCATTCAGATGATTATATCTTTCCTTTTCTCCTTTGCTTTTCACTTCTTTTTCCTCACAGCTATTTGTAAGGCTTCCTCAGACAGCCATTTTGCTTTTTTGCATTTCTTTTCCATGGGGATGGTCTTGATCTGTCTCCTGTACATGTCATGAACCTCTGTCCATAGTTCATCAGGCACTCTGTCTATCAGATCTAGTCCCTTAAATCTATTTCTCACTTCCACTGTATAAACTTAAGGGATTTGATTTAGGTCATACCTGAGTGGTCTAGTGGTTTTCCCTACTTTCTTCAATTTAGTCTGAATTTGGCAATAAGGAGTTCATGGTCTGAGCCACAGTCAGCTCCCAGTCTTGATTTTGCTGACTGTATAGAGCTTCTCCATCTTTGGCTGCAAAGACCATAATCAATCTGATTTCGGTGTTGACCATCTGGTGATGTCCATGTGCAGAGTCCTCTCTTGTGTTGTTGGAAGAGGGTGTTTGCTATGACCAGTGAGTTCTCTTGGCCAAAGTCTATTAGCCTTTTCTCTGCTTCATTCCCTACTCCAAGGCCAAATTTGCCTGTTACTCCAGGTGTTTCTTGACTTCCTACTTTTGCATTCCAGTCCCCTATAATGAAAAGGACATCTTTTTGGGGTGTTAGTTCTAAAAGGTCTTGTAGGTCTTCATAGAACCGTTCATCTTCAGCTTCTTCAGCATTACTGGTTGGGGCATAGGCTTGGACTACCGTGATATTGAATGGTTTGCCTTGGAAACGTACAGAGAACAGTCTGACAGAATGTAGTCCCTTGGTTATGGGAATGGCAAATCATTTCAGTATTCTTGCCTTGAGAACCCCATGAACAGTATAAAAAGGCAAAATGATAGGATAATGAAAGAGGAACTCCCCGAGTCGGTAGGTACCCAATACGCTACTGGAGATCAGTGGAGAAATAACTCCAGAAAGAAGGAAGGGATGGAGCCAAAGCAAAAACAATACCCAGCTGTTGATGTGACTGGTGATAGGAGCAAGGTCTGATGCTGTAAAGAGCAATATTGCATGGGAACCTGGAATGTCAGGTCCATGAATCAAGGCAAATTGGAAGTGGTCAAACAGGAGATGGCAAGAGTGAACGTTGACATTCTAGGAATCAGCGAACTAGAATGGACTGGAATGGGTGAATTTAACTCAGATGACCATTATATCTACTACTGTGGGCAGGAATCCCTTAGAAGAAATGGAGTAGCCATCATAGTCACTAAAGAGTACGAAAGCAGAAGGAAAAAAAATGCTCTTGAGAAAACATATTGACAGGAGTGAATTTACTAGTTATGAGTTTCTATTGTATGTATTTTGCTATCAGAGTATGGTATCTGATTACCTTTTCTTGTATTTCTTGCTCATTATCAGGCAAGTATTAGCCAAATTAGAGATACAAAGATAAGTACAGTCACTCTCACCAGGAATGAATGAAATTACAATAAAAACAAATCTTTGAAGCTTAATATTTCACAAATTTAGGCCAGTTTCATTATTTAATAGGTTTTCCATTTGCTATTCTAATTTTAAAGAAATGCTGAACTTTGTCCAATATGGTTTATGTATTCTTCATCTAATTATAACTTACTGTCTAATTATTGGCAAAATTCATTGCTAGGGGATTTTTTGTGTGTTGTTAAGTTAAAAACACAAAACTTGTGAAGTTCTGAAAATGAGAGAATGTTACTAAATGAAAGCCAAAACTTGCATAATTAATTGTGTTTATCAGTTCAATTCAGTTGCTCAGTCCTGTCTGACTCTTTACAACCTCATGGAATGCAGCATGCCAGGCTTCCCTGTCCATCACAAACTCCCAGAGCTTGCTTCAACTCATGTCCATCAAGTCAGTGATGCCATCCAACCATCTCATCCTCTGTTGTCCTGTTCTTCTCCTGCCTTCAATCTTTCCCAGCATCAAGGTCTTTTCAAATGAGTCGGTTCTTCACATCAGGTGGCCAAAGCAGTGGAGTTTCAGCTTCAACATCAGTCCTTCCAATGAATATTCAGGACTGATTTCCTTTGATATTAACTGGTTTGTTCTCCTTGTAGTCCAAGGGACTCTCAAGAGTCCTCTCCAACACCACAGTTCAAAAGCATCAGTTCTTCGATGCTCAGCTTCCTTTGTGGTCCAACTGTCACATCCATACATGACTACTGGAAAAACCATAGCTTTGACTAGATGGACCTTTGTTGGCAAAGTAATGTCTCTGCTTTTTAATATGCTGTCTAGGTTTGACATAGCTTTCTTCCAAGGAGCATGCATCTTTTAATTTCATGGTTGCAGTCACCATCTGCAGTGATTTTGGAGCCCAAGTAAACAAAGTCTCTCACTGTTTCCCCATCTATTTGCCATGAAGTGATGGGATCAGATGCCATGATCTTGGTATGTTGAATGTTGAGTTTTAAGCCAGCTTTTTCTTTCTCCTCTACAGGGTAATTAGCCTACAAGTACCATAAGGTTGCAAAGAGTAGGACATGACTGAAGCGAATTAGCATGGCAGTGCATTTTTTTCACAGTCTAGGCAGAGTTTAATACGTTCTTAACTCCTAAAATGTTGGTACTGTAATAGAATAGAAGATTAAAATACAGGCATATCTGTCTTTATTGTGTCAGTGTAGACAAAATGGCATTCTTTTGAAAGAAGATGCCACGTAAGAGTTTCATAGATAGAGAGGAGATATTGATGTCTGTTTTCAAAGCTTTGAAAGAGAGGCTGACTCTCTTATTAGGAGCTAATGCAGCTGCTGACTTTAAGTTGAAGACAATGCCCATTTACCATTTGAAAAGCATAGGGCCCTTAAGAATGATGCTAAATCTACTCTTCTTATGCCTTATACATGGGACAGAAAATCAAGGATGATAGCACATTTTTTTAAATAATACGGTTGACCAAATATTTTAATTCCATTGTTGAGGCCTACTGCTCGGGTGGGGCAGGGGAGAGATTCCTTTTGAAATACTACTATTCATTGACAATGGGGATATACAATGGCATTCATGTTGTTTTCATGCCTGCTAATAAAACTTCCATTCTGGAACCCATGGATAAAGTAATTTAAACTTTCAAGTATTATTATTTAAGAAATATATTTTATAAGCCTATAGCTGCCAAAGATAGTGATTCCTCCAATGGATCCAGGCAGTCATATTTAAACATACTGGAAAGGATTCAAATTCTAGATGTCACTAAGAACATTCAGAATTCAGAGGACAATGTCAAAATATCAACATTAGCAGGATTTTGGGAAAAGTTGATTTTAATCCTCATTAATGATTTTTAGGGGTTCAAGACTTCAGTGGAGGAAATCACTGCAGATGTAGTGGGGGGGGGGGAAACCAAGAGAACTAGAATTAGAAGTGGAGCCTGAATATGTGCATGAGTAGCTGTAATCTTATGATAAAATTTGAATGAATGAGAAGTTGTTTCTTAAAAGCTCATCTATATGTGAGTGAAGAACATGAGTTTTTGAGATAAAATTTAGTCCTGGTGAAGATGCTATGAAGATTATTGAAATGACAAGAAAAGATTTGCAATATTACATACTCTTAGTTGATAAAGCAGTGGCAGGTTTTGAGAGGATTGACTCCAAATTTTGAAAGAAATTCTACTGTGGGCAAAATACTATCAAGCAGAGAGAAACTTTCCATGAAAGGAAGAATCAATCAATGCAGCAAACTGTTGTCTTATTTTAAGAATAAGTCTCACCAACCTTCAGCAACTCACACCTTGATCAGTCAGCCTCTATCAACAATGAGTCAAGACTCTCCACCAGGAAACAGATTAACAACTTACTAAAGTGTCAGGTGATAAGTAGCATTTTTTTTAGCAATAAAATATTTTAAATTAGGTATGTACATTGTTCACTTAGACATAATAATACTGTACACCTAATAGACAACAGGACAGTGTAAACATAATTTTATGTGCACTGAGAAGACAAAATATTTGTGTGACTCATTTATTACAACATTTGCTTTATTGTGATGGTCTGGAACTGAACACACAGTACCTCCAAGGCACACTTGTACTGAAAAATGAATTTGTGCTTAAATACTCTGTACTCTAGAGGATAGTGGGAGATTAAAGTAATTATTAATATATCATCACTATGATTGGACAACGTATCTAACTGGGAGACAGACATATTAAGCAACAATTTTCTATGGTAAAGAGAAATACTAACCTAAGCTCGAAGGTTAAAGGGAACATAGAGAAGAAAATAGTCAGTTCTACATTGGGAAGAAGCAGGGGATTAGTGGAGCATTAGCTGCATTTTATGAAATGCAGAAAAAGAATGAGAAGCATTCTAGGAAAGGGAACTTCTCAGGCAAAGGCAAGTGTTATGAATATGAATATGGTGTTAAAACAAATCTGAGATGTAAGGTTCACCTGGAATTTGAATTGTGTGAAGACATGGAAACCATTAGACACAACGTAGCAACTAAACCACCACCACCATGGGAACCAGCAGAGAAAGTTTTATTAAGGTAGGTTGGCAGCAGATTATAGGACATGGTTCAACTTATGATGAAAAGAAGTGTTGGTCACACAGTCGTGTCTGACTCTTTTTGATCCCATGTATTGTAGCTCACCAGGCTCCTCTGTCCATGGAATTCTCCAGGCAAGAATACTGGAGTGGTTGCAACTTCCTTCTCCAGGGGATCTTTCTGATCCAGGGTCAGAACCCGGGTCTCCTGCATTGCAGGCAGATTCTTTACCATCTGAGCTACCAGGTAACCTATGATTGGGTTTGATAAAACTATCAAATTGTCCTTGTGTGCTAAGTCACTTCAGTTGTGTCTGACTTTTTTGTGACCCTTGGACTGTAGCCTGCCAGGATCCTCTGTCCATGGAATTTCCCAGACAAGAACACTGGCATGGGTTGCCACTTCCTTCTCTTGGGGATCTTCCCAACCCAGGGATTGAACCCAAGTCTCATGTGTCCTGCATTGGCAGGCAGGTTCTTTAGCACTAGCACCACCTGGGAAACTATTGTGCCCTTAACCATAGATAATGAGGATCCAAAAGAACATTTCCTTAGGACAAAAGTGAATAGTCTGATTGTCATTTTTCAATCATAATTCTTGCACTATTAAGTATGCAGAAAGCAGTACCAGAAGTAAACATCAGTAAGTTCTTTATCAGATCCAGTTATTCTCAGTTCCTTAGATGATGATTTCGTACTTTCTTTTATCTCCTCCAATTTCTAATATTGATCTATACTCCTAGACGATCATTTTTCTTGTTACTGAACAGAGAAAATAAGCATTTTCTGAACAGAACTTCCCCAAGACCTATCCCATCCCTGAATTTGCACCCAGGCCTTCTGCTTTCTCTTCCATTTCCATGAACACACTACCCACACTCTTGACAAAGGCTAAACCTACTCATGCACTAGATTCATCTCCTCTTTCTTATTCTAATGCTTCTTTCTTTTTTAAGCATAAATTATCCTCTCTACTAGATTTTTTCCATCAATACAAAATGCTGCCATTTCTCCCATTTTAAGATACAAACATCCTTTAAGCTCATGTCCTCATTTTCCTCCTCCTCCTTACACAAAATTCCTCAAAAGAATTGTGCATTCTCAAAGTTTCCATTTCCTCTCCTCTCTTTCATGATTCATTCAATCAGATTTTCTACCATTCCATTCAAACAAAACTCTTAGCTACCTCATTTCTTACCTTCAGCCTATCCTCACTTTAGTTTTCAGCATTGTATCTGTTGATTGTGCATTGATATCTGAGTCACTTTCTTAACTTGAATTTCAAGATTCCACTCTCTTTTAAGTGTACTGGTCACTGAGTGGAAGACCCTTCTCAGTCTCATTATTAGATTTTTTTTTCATCTACCTGGTCTTTGACATTTAGAATCCTTTGTGAATCAGTCCTTGAACTCTTTTCTATTTATAATCACCCCTTTGATGTTTTCATTCAGTCTCGTGGCAATAAATACCATCTATATGCCAATGAAATAGTTCCTTTCTCTCCAGGACAGTAGAACCATAAATCCAACAACCTACTCAATAGATCCATCTGAACATCTAACAGAAATCTCAAAGTTATTGGATACAACACTGGAACTCTTAATCATCCTCCCAATACTTACTCTAGATAGTCATCCCCATCTCAGTGGTAACTCCAATGAATTTCTCACTTCCCAAACCAAACCAAAAGCTGATAATAATCTAAAGTTCTCACTTACTTGCATATCCCATATCCGATTTAATTTCAAATATTGACTTTACCTTAAAAATACACACATATCTGACTACTATCACCGTGTTCTCTTGATGAGGGTGAAAGAAGAGAGTGAAAAAGTGGGCTTGAAATTCAACATTAAAAAAAAATAAAAATAAAAACTAAGATCATGGCATCCAGTCCCATCACTTCATGGCAAATAGAAGGGGTAAAAGTGGGAATAGTGACAGATTTTATTTTCTTGGACTCCAAAATTACTGTGGGTGGTGACTGCAGCTATGAAATTAAAAGATCCTTGCTCCTTGAAAGAAAAGCTATGACAAACCTAGACAGCATATTAGAAAGCAGAGACATCCTGTTGCCAACACAGGTCCAGATAGTCAAAGCTATGGTTTTTCCAGTAGTCATGTATGGATATGAGAGTTGGACCATAAAGCAGGCTGAGCACCAAAGAACTTATGCTTTTGAATTGTGGTGCTAGAGAAGACTCTTGAGAGTCCCCTGCACTGCAGGGAGATCAAACCAGTCAATCCTGAAGGAAATCAATCCTAAATTCATTGGAAGGACTAATGCTGAAGCCGAAGATTCAATCATT
The DNA here is from genome assembly GCF_000754665.1 of Bison bison bison. NCBI lineage: Eukaryota > Metazoa > Chordata > Mammalia > Artiodactyla > Bovidae > Bison > Bison bison. Next base: position 11,876,707 of record NW_011494635.1, read on the forward strand.
GGCCACCTGATACGAGGAGTCAATTCATTGGAAAAGATCCTGATGTTGGGAAAGATTAAGGGCAGAAGCAGAAGGGCATGGCAGAGAATGAGATGGTTAAATAGAATTATTGACTCAATGGACATGAATTTGAGCAAACTCAGGGAGATAGTGAAGGACAGGGGAGACTGACATTCTCCAGTTCATGGCACTGCGAAGAGTCAGACATGACTTAGTGATGGAACAACAATAAAATCACCATCTCCACTGCTAACACATTGGTGTTATTCACTATCAGTTGGTCCAATTTATTCTCATCTCATGCTGGAAATATTGCAAGACCCTCCTTGCTTTGGGTCTTGACTCCCTAAGTGCTATTTTCAAAAAAGCCACCAAACTTTTGCAGTTAAAATGTAGTCAGATCATATCCTCTGATCAAAATTCTCTAAAGTCGTCTATTCTCATTTCAGGTAACCACCAAAGTTTTTGGAGTGGCCAACAATGACCTACATGTTGAGGCTTCCCTGCAACACATTGCCCCCCCAGGCCTCATATTATATTAGATTCTTCCTTATAAATCTGTTTAATCTCCATAGGATATTTACCTGTTCTTCTAGGTGTGCTTTCTCCTCAGAACCTTTGCACTTGATGTTCCTTCTACCCTGAAATCTGTTTCTGCAGGTATCTACAATGGTCAGTTCCTGACTTTGTTTAGATCTTTAATTGAGGTTCACTTTCTCAGAAATATTTTTGGGCAATTTGTTATAAAATGCAACTCCTACCTGCTGAGCCTTTTTCAACCCTTTTCCTGCTGCTGTGTTAATAAGACTTGTAACCATTCAATATTCTACTTATGTGACATTTTATATCATTTATTTTTAGCCTATGCACTTTTCCCTATAACTGCAAAGTAAGTTCCATGAAGGCAGCAGCTTTTATTTGTACTGATTATTGCTTTCTTCCAAATATTTGTATGGTTTTAGACAAATAGTGGGAATCTAACAAGTATCTCATTAATGAATAAATAAATGTGCAATTGAAAAAAATATAAACAACTACAGATGATTGATTGGAAAATATATGTCATGGGGAAGAGATTATTCTCACTATTATTGATGAGATCCTATGAATCACTAAGACAAAGACCAATATACCAATAGAAAATAAATACATAGCCTGAAAATAGAAAAAAATATTAAACTATCAGTAATTCAACTATCAATAATTCAAACACAAAGTCAAACAGTAATTACACACACACTATCTACACCGAAAAAGATTTAAAAGCAATGCATACCTAAAGCAGTCAAAACTAAGGATTGAGCAGTAACTTTAACTGAGAAGAGAAATATAAATAGTAGATTAAAGCTAGGGGAAGTTGGAAATATGCATTAAAAATCTTTAAAATGATTATACCATTCAATGCAGAAAACTGCTTCTTAAAATTAATTTTTTATTCATTCATTCATAAAGAATGTGGGTAGAATACAGAGCAAAAACAAGAAGTTCCCTTCCCTTACATGTCTAATGTTTGAGAGGTCAGAAAGTTAATAATGTGTTATAGAAAATAATGTAAAATTCTATCTAGAAAACTGAAAAAAAAACATATTAATATATGATATTATGAGTCTATAATTAGCAGTTTGCTCTACATTAAGTGTAAGGAAAGACTTTCAAAAAGAAATGGTTATTGACTTCACATCAAATGAAGGATGAGATGATTGGATGGCATCACTGACTCAGTTGACATGAGTTTGAGCAAACTCAGGGAGATAGTGAAGGACAGGTAACCCTGGCATGCTGTAGTTCGTTGGGTCGCAGAGTCAGACATGACTTAATGACTGAACAACAAAAACAACATGTGATAGATAGTTTTAGAAGTCCAAATAAGAGATGACAGTGACTAGATCTACTTTTTTGACCATCTGTTAAGTGTCAGGCACTATGCGAAATACCAGGGCTAAAATGATAAATAAGGCAGATATTGCCTCAACCCTCATGGTTTCCGCATCTTTTGGTGGAAATGACTACTGAGATGAAGAGCAGTGTGTAGATCTGAAATATATTTTGAAGCATCATACAATAGGCTTAACAATGGATTCAGTTGTGTGAGTAAAGAAAAGATAATAATCCTTTATAAATTTATAATTTCAACTTACAATTAGTAAATGTTGTATAATTTACTAGGACAGGAAGACAGGTGTTAGTGGAGGAAGGAATATCAAAGTTTCTACTTTAGAAACGTCAACTTTGTACCATCTCTGAGACTCCTAATGCAAGTTTACAAATAGCCATTTGTCTAAGAGTCTAAAGCTAAAAAGAGAACGGTAGGTTGGTTTTATGAATCTCGTCTATGCCATAGAGATAGTGTTTGAAACTATAACACTGATTAAGAAACCCTTTTCTTTTACATAAGGAAAATATAAAAACAGAAAAGCGAAGGGAAATTTTGAGAAGCAAAGAGAAGAACAGTGAGCTTAAGAGACAATAAGAGAAGGAAAAGAGTAGAGAAGAAAAGGAGAACAGAAGAGAAAACTAGAGAGTAAGTGATTAAGGCCTAGCAAGAATGAATACATTCAGAGTTTAGCCAAGAGAAATAGTCAGTAAAGGAAAGAGAAAATTAGTAGCCAGAAAAGAGATGGACAATGAGATCCAAAGCCCCATTGCCAGAGCTCACATTAAATGGGGAAGTGGAATAACTTGGGAGGAAGGGGGAAAGGCAACTTGTTTTCAGAGAAGGAAAACAAGACAGGTCAGGTGCACCTCTGTATGTTTATGTGTGTGTGTAGTTTTCTGCATTGCAGTAGAAATCACTTTCAGAGGATTGCCTTCAATGGTGACTACATTCTCTATAAATATAAGGATCAGTCATCTCCTGAGAGTTTGGGGAGACATGGGAAAGATTTGGTGACTCAGGGAGGGTGATGTTTTAAAATAATTAATGTGTAGAGTGGAGAAGTATTGCCAAACAGAAAAGCTTGAGTCTATTCGATGTAACTGATCATAGTATTTTATGAAGCCAATTTTCCTTTAGTAATTTTTTTCACTAGCCGACTTCATCTATAACAAAGAAGGGGTAGAAATAAGGTAATAGTTGGGTTAAGCTATGCTGGATTTCTGGCACTTGCATGTGATAAAGAATACAGAGGTCCAAACACAATGATTTACGTCATTGGCAAGAATTACATTGAATTATGGACTATGTGCCCAAAAGATTATAATAACCAGCTTTGTTCATAAAATGAAAACTTAAAATCTGTAGAAATATTCATCAGCAAAGAATTGATTATTCAGATATGCAGTACAAGAGATGATTACACAGCAATTTAAAGTGATGATAATCTGTTTTTTATTGATGTGGAAAGATGTCCAAGATACATGGCTAAGCAAGAAATGCGAGCTAGGAAGTACATAGGGAGAACTATTTTATTTTTATTTGAAAACAATTCTTTGATATCAAGTGTTGGCAAAGAGGTAGAACAACTAGGACTCTCATATATTGCCAGTGAAAAAGTAAATTATTATAGTCATTTTGAAAAACTTTGCTGGTGTTTGTTAAAATAAAAAAAAAAAAAAACACAGCGTAATATATGCATACTCTTAGGAACAAGTGAGCAATTCTACTCTGAGATACAGACTAAACAGAAACATGTCCTTAAGTTCCGCCATAATGTTTACATTAGAAGTTCATAGCCTCAAACTTGAAACAATGAAATTGTAAAATGGTTAAATAAAATGTGCTCCATATTTATTCTACAGTTACATAGATCAATCAGAATAAGCAAATTGAAATAACAAATTATATCTTAGAAAAATGTGTTATACAAATTAAACCACCTAAAAGAGTACATAAATAAAATACATAAATAGAAAAGATTTATCAACTCTGTTAAGAGATAAGGAGGTTTATTCTTGGCAGAGATGGGTGTGGATGACAGAACTTCTGGGTTTGCAAAAATGTTCTGACTCTAAAATAGTTATTATTTGTTCACTTTCTGTATGACATTATGCTTAAATAATATTTCAGTTCAGTTCAGTCACTCAGTCGTGTCCGACTCTTTGCGACCCCATGAACCACAGCATGCCAGGCGTCCCTGTCCATCACCAACTCCCGGAGTTTACCCAAACTCATGTCCAATGAGTCAGTGATGCCATCTAGCTATCTCATCCTCTATCATCACCTTCTCCTCCTGCCCTCAATCTTTGCCAGCATCAGGGTCTTTTCAAATAAGTCAGCTCTTCGCATCAGGTGGCCAAAATATTGGAGTTTCAGCTTCAACATCAGTCCTTTCAATGAACACCCAGGACTGATTTCCTTTAGGATGAACTGGTTAGATCTCCTTGCAGTCCAAGGGACTCTCAAGAGTCTTCTCCAACACCACAGTTCAAAAGCATCAATTCTTCGGTGCTCAGCTTTCTTTATAGACCAACTCTCACATCCATACATGACTACTGGAAAAACCATAGCCTTGACCTGACAGACCTTTTTGGACAAATGTCTCTGCTTTTTAATATGCTGTCTATGTTGGTCATAGCTTTCCTTCCAAGGAGCAACTGTCTTTTAATTTCATGGATGCAATCACCATCTGCAATGATTTTGGAGCCCCCCACAATAAAGTCAGCCACTGTTTCCACTGTTTCCCCATCTATTTGCCATGAATGATGAGACCGGATGCCATGATCTTCGTTTTCTGAATGTTGAGCTTTAAGCCAGCTTTTTCACTCTCCTCTTTCACTTTCATCAAGAGCCTCTTTAGTTCTTCCTCACTTTCTGCCATAAGGGTGGTGTCATCTGCATAGCTGAGGTTATTGATATTTCTCCCGGCAATCTTGATTTCAGCTTGTGCTTCCTCCAGCCCAGCGTTTCTCATGATGTACTCTGCATGTAAGTTAAATAAGCAGGGTGACAATATACAGCCTTGATGTACTCCTTTTCCTATTTGGAACCAGTCTGTTGTTCCGTGTCCAGTTCTAACTCTTGCTTCCTGACCTGCATACAGGTTTCTCAGGAGGCAGGTCAGGTAGTCTGGTATTCCCATCTCTTTCAGAATTTTCCACAGTTTATTGTGATCCACACAGTCAAAGGCTTTGGCATAGTCAATAAAGCAGAAATAGATGTTTTTCTGGAACTCTCTTGCTTTTTCCATGATCCAGCAGATGTTGGCAATTTGATCTCTGGTTCCTCTGCCTTTTCTAAAACCAGCTTGAACATCTGGAAGTTAATTACACAAAGATAATCATTATGTATGTAAAAATGTCTAGAAAGAAATAGATCAATATAATTGTTATTATATCTGTAAATTTATTTGTAATTTCTATATTTTTAATAATTTTATTATGTAGATTTTACATTGACAAAACATCAATATTGACACTGTCAATTCTCCAAATTGACACTGGAGAAGGAAATGACAAACCACTCTAGTATTCTTACCTCTAGAACCCCATGAACTGTATGAAAAGGTAAAAAGGTATGACACTGAAAGATGAGCCCCCCAGATTAATAGGTACCCAATATGCTACTGGGGAAAAGAGGAGAAATAGTTCCAGAAAGAATGAACAAGCTGGGCCAAAGCTGAAATGTTGTTCAGTTGTGGATGTGCCTGGTGGTGAAAAGTAAAGTCTGATGTTGTAAAGAGCAATATTACATAGGAACCTAAAATGTTAGGTCCATGAATCAAAGTAAATTGGACATGGTCAAGCATGACATGGCAAGAAATATAAAAAAGAGTGAATATCGACATTTTAGGAATCAGTGAAGTAAAATGGATGGAAATGGTTGAATTAATTCAGATGACCATTATATCTACTACTGTGGGCAAGAATCTCTTAGAAGAAATGAAGTAGCCCTCAGAGTCAACAAAAGAGTTGAAAATGCAGTACTTGGGTGCAATCTCAAAACTGACAGAATTATCTGTTTGTTTCGAAGGCAACCATTCAACATCACAGTAATCCAAGTCTATGCCCCAACCACTAAGCCCCAACCACTAATGCCAAAAAAGCTGAATGATTCTATGAAGACCTACACCACCTTCTAGAACTAACACACACACACACAAAATGTCTTTTACATCATAGGGCGTTGTAATGCAAGAGTACCATTTTATATTAAAAGTGTGTTACTTTTATATACAGAAAAATAATGATGCTCTTTGCTTTTTTTAAAAAAGTGATAAATGTGGTTTGAAGAATAACCACTTTATATAACTTACTTTTCACTTTACCTCTTCAAACACTTCTGAAAATTAATTCAAATTCTTATTAAGATTATTTTTAAAAAATAATGTCAATTATTATTATTTCAGTCAGTTTTTAGCATTTGACCTTAAAAATTTAATTTCTAACATACTTACAACTTATCTTAATACTAAAACAAATTGTTTGCCCATTTATGGCATTAATTACTAAATAGGGCAGGGACCATCTATTAAAACTGAGCTAATCTCCTTGAATTCTTTACTGTGAACTCATTTTTTAAAACACCTCCTTATATTTCACCACTAATGGAATGGGAGAGCATCCTGCAGAATATACTCAATTATTCTTAATCCCCTTCTTTCCCATACAAGTCACATCAATCTTCAGTTTTTTTTTTTTCCTTTTCCCCCTTCACAGTGCAAAAGTCTATTTAACAAAATGCATGTGGTTAAGTTTGTTGCTTTAATAAAGCTCAAGAGGATGGAATTAAATTAGTTTAGGGTAATTACTTATAATTAGATATTCTTAATGGGAACTGAATAAGCCCTAAATTATTCTAAAACTTTCTTGCTTAAATACATTTCTCCATTGACAATTCCCCTCTTCCCTTCCCCACATGGAAACAAAATTGCCTTCCAGTTTTCAAGGCTGAATTCCATTTGCTTAGAAAATACTCTAAGGCACATTCAGAGAAAGTTTGTAAATTACACTAAACTAAAGCTCATCACTAAAGGAGAGATAGGCTGGAAATTTAGATTATGCAAAGATAATTATCCCTTATGCTTTCAAAGGAAGGGTGGAAAAGAAGTCAGCAGAAGTAAATGTTACTTTAAAAGGGCAGTGAAGTGGGAGAGGAAAGTGGAGAACATACAGTCTCTGAGGATCAAGTGTGATTATCTGTTGTCTATTCAGTTAGAAACCTGGTTGTGAGAGTCTCTTGAAAACTCATCAGATATCTGTCCATATTTGTTGCTAGGCAGAAAACTACCTCCCCTCAAACTCCATGAAGGTACCTTGTGAACACCAGATATCCAAGCAATGTGGTATTCAGCGGGCCATGCCAAGGGGACCACATCTGTTTTGAATTGGGGATGTCTTCACACCAAAGAGGTGGAAGAGAGAGCCAAAGACACAAGCAGCCAGCACTCCTATAAAATCACCAGGACTTCGATTTTTATCTTTCTCTCCTCAAAACAGAAGAGGAGTTAACTTATCCAATTGACATATGTGTAAAAGGCTAGTGCAAGAAACCTGGTATGTTTTATGAAACTCCATGGCAAAAGAATGTTTTCATCTCTTCCATGAGAAAAATTTAAGTTTAAATGATTTCCACATGAAGGATTTGGTGATATTCCATGTGAGAACCTGTCTTTTGTCTTTTACATGCTTTTGCTCTCTAAATTAGGTTTGTTCATTTGTTTGAACTCTATGAATTCCAAATAATAGGTTCCTCTTGGTCTCAATAAAATAACAAACTTTTGATCAAGAAACTCAAACTCAAGAGAGGAAAAAGTAAGTTTCATCAGAATAGAACATCAAGGGATTCTGATTTAACCTGACAAATTCTGACCCTGCACTTGCATTAATACCTTATAAGTATCTGTCTGACATTAGGGGCAAGGAATATGAGAGAGAGACAAAAAAGAGATACTATATATTACCACGATTCAGCAATGCTTATTCTTTGGGTCATGGTTTATTTTATTTTTTGACTTAATACATAGATTGAGTTTGTGGTACATCCACTGTTTCTTAAGGAAAAATCAAACTGTAAATCAGATCCTAATGTCTTTAAGAGTGATGGTAAAAGTGTTAGTCTCTCAGGTGTGTCTGACTCTTTGGAACCCTATGGACTGTAGACTGCCAGGCTCCTCTGACCATGGAATTCTCCAGGCAAGAATACTGGAGTGGATTGCCATGCTTTCCTCCAGGGGATCTTCCCAACCCAGGGATTGAACCCATATCTTTTACATGTCCTTTATTGGCTGGCAGATTCTATGCCATCTAAGGCACCAGGAAAGTCCAATGTCTTTAAATCATACATAAATAAATAATAAAAATTGCTGAGTGAAGTGAAGGATATGTGAAACTATCATTCTAGCATTAATTGAACAAGGTATATGTACTGTCTTTATCTGCAAAATAGATATTAACCTCTCACTTTTCCAGAGAAGGTCACTGGCTAGGACTTTTAAGTATTTTTCTAAGATGATACAGATAAGTGATTATGATCTCATTTGAAGCCATTTTCTTGCGTTACACCATCTACAGAGAGATTATTTCATCTATTTTATTCATGAATATCATATTTTAATTCAGATAATTTTAGGGCTAAAGTATTCTGAGTCTGAAAATATCACCCTGTCCATATTTTTCTTTCCTAACAATAAAAGTCTTGATTCCTCTTTCCCAAAGTGAAGAGTTTTCATTCATACTGTATACCATAATGTACACAAGAGACTTCATATTGCTTCCCCAGTCTAGGCCTCAAAAAGGTATTGTGAGTTGTCTACCTTGAAGCTCTGGATCCCGCAATTGTAATACATCATGTTTTTAAGACACACCCACAATGGACCTTCAAACCAGTCAATTCTAAAGGAAATCCATCCTGAATATTTATTGGAAGAACTGATGCTGAAGTTGAAGTTCCAATACTTTGGCCACCTGATGTGAAGAACCAACTCACTGGAAAAGACCCTGATGTTGGAAAAGATTGAAGGTAAAAGGAGAAGAGGGCAGCAAAGGATGGTTAGATAGCATCACTGACTCAATGGACATGAATTTGAGCAGACCCTGGGAGACAGTGAAGGACAGGGAAGCCTGGAGTGCTTCAGTTCATGAGGTTGCAAACAGTCAGATGTGACTTGGTGACTGAACAACAACAACAACACAGTGGGCAGGAAACCTGAAGATATTTTTCCAAAGATGATAGGTGGCCAGTGGCACACAAAAAGATGCTCAGCATCATAAATTATCAGAGAAATGCAGGTCAAAACCATGATGAGATGTCACCTCACACCTGTCAAAATGCCTATCAACAAAAAGACCACAAATGACAAGTGTTGGTGAGGAGGTGAAGAAAGAGAAACATTTGGTGGGAATGTAAATTGATGCACCACTGTGGAAAACTAAAAAAAAAAAAAAAAAAAAAGACCAAAGAAGGGAGCTCTATAATAAAAATGATATTAATGGGTTTCCCAGGTGATGCAGTAATAAAGAATCCACCTGCCAATGCAAGATATGTAAAAGACATGGGTATGACCCTTGGGATGGGACTATCCCTTAGAGTAAGAAATGGCAACCCACTCCAGTGCTCTTGCCTGGAAATTCCATTGACAGAGTAGCCTGGAAGGCTCTATGGAGTCACGGAGTCAGACACAACTGAGAGACTCAGCACAAAAGTATTACTACAAATAAGGGATATAACATTCATAGACACATATACATTTAATGTTATTGTTGTTTAGTCACTAAGTTATGCCTGACTTCTACAACTCCTTGGACTGCAGCCCATGAGGCTCCTATGTCAATGGAATTTCCCAGGCAAGAACACCGGAGTAGACTGCCATTTTCTTCTCTAGGGGATCTTCCCAATACAGGGATAGAGCCCACATGACCTACATTGGCAGGGAGATTCTTAAATACTGAACCACTTGAGAAGCCCCGTGTACAAATATCAGTTCAGTTCAGTCCAGTTCACTCACTCAGTCATGTCCAACTCTTTACGACCCCATGGACTGCTTTCTTTATAGTCCAACTCTCATATCCATACATGACTACTGGAAAAACCATAGCCTTCACTAGACAGACCTTTGTTGACAAAGTAATGTCTCTGCTTTTTAATATGCTGTCTATGTTGGTCATAACTTTCCTTCCAAGGA
>NW_011494635.1:11887318-11888087 GCF_000754665.1 Bison bison bison
TCAGTTCAGTCGCTCAGTCATGTCCAACTCTTTGTGACCCCATGAATCGCAGCACACCAGGCCTCCCTGTCTATCACCAACTCCTGGAGTTCACTCATACTCAAGTCCATGGAGTCAGTCATGCCATCCAGCCATCTCATCCTCTGTCGTCCCCTTATCTTCCTGCCCCCAATCCCTTCCAGCATCGGAATCTTTTCCAATGAGTCAACTCTTTGCATGAGGTGGCCAAAGTACTGGAGTTTCAGCTTTAGTATCATTCCTTCCAAAGAAATCCCAGGGCTGATCTCCTTTAGAATGGACTGGTTGGATCTCCTTGCAGTCCAAGGGACTCTCAAGAGTCTTCGCCAACACCACAGTTCAAAAGCATCAATTCTTTGGCATTCAGCCATCTTCACAGTCCAACTCTCACATCCATACATGACCACGGAAAAACCATAGCCTTGACTAGATGGACCTTTGTTGGCAAAGTAATGTCTCTGCTTTTGAATATGCTATCTAGGTTGGTCATAACTTTCCTTCCAAGGAGTAAGCATCTTTTAATTTCATGGCTGCAGTCACCATCTGCAGTGATTTTGGAGCCCAGAAAAATAAAGTCTGACACTGTTTCCACTGTTTCCACATCTATTTCCCATGAAGTGATGGGACCGGATGCCATGATCTTAGTTTTCTGAATGTTGAGCTTTAAGCCAACTTTTTCACTCTCCTCTTTCACTTTCATCAAGAAGCACATTAGTTCCTCTTCACTTTCTGCCATAAGGGTGGTGTCATC
>NW_011494635.1:11888365-11890238 GCF_000754665.1 Bison bison bison
TAGGATGGACTGGTTAATTTCACGGCTGCCGTCACCATCTGCAGTGATTTTGGAGCCCATGAAAATGAAGTCAACTACTATTTCCACTGTTTCCCCATCTATTTGCCATGAAGTGATGGGACCAGATGCCATGATCTTAGTTTTCTGAATGCTGACCTTTAAGCCAACTTTTTCACTCTCCTCTTTCATTTTCATCAGGAGCCTCTTTACTTCTTCTTCACTTTCAGCCATTAGGGTGGTGTCATCTGCATATCTGAGGTTATTGATATTTCTCCCGGCAATCTTGATTCCAGCTTGTGTTTCTTCCAGTCCAGTGTTTCTCATGATGTAATCTGCATATAAGTTAAATAAACAGGGTGACAATATACAGCCTTGATGAACTCCTTTTCCTATTTGGAACCAGTCTGTTGTTCCATGTCCAGTTCTAACTGTTGCTTCCTGACCTGCATACAAATTTCTCAAGAGGCAGATCAGGTGGTCTGGTATTCCCATCTCTTTCAGAATTTCCCACAGTTTATTGGGATCCACACAGTCAAAGGCTTTGGCATAGTCAATAAAGCAGAAATAGATGTTTTTCTGGAACTCTCTTGCTTTTTCCATGATCCAGCTAGGTCACAAAACAGGTCTCAACAAATTTAAGAGGCTAGAAATTGTATCGACCATCTTTTCCTACCACAATGGTAAAAAAAATTTCAAATCAATTGAAGGAAGAAAAATGGGAAAAACACACATACAGAGACTGAACAATATGCTACCATAAAAACAACTCAATAAAGAAATCGAAGAAGAGTCTGAGACAGATGAAAATAAAAACAAAAGCTTTCCAAAGTCTGGGACACAGCAAAAGTTTACAGCTATGTAGGCCTACCTAAAGTAGGTAATACATACATATAGTACAACATCTACAATTGTAGTCATGACTTCAGTTCAGTTCATTTCAGTCTCTCAGTCATGTCCAACTCTTTGCAACCCCATGGACTGCAGCACACTAGGCCTCCCTGACCATCAGCAACTCCCAGAATTTACTCAAACTGATGTCCATTTACTTGGAATAACGACTGGTTCCTAAGTGGGGAAGGACTATGTCGAGGCTGTATGTTATCAACATCCTTATTTAACTTATATGCAGAGTACATCATGCAAAATGCCAAGCTGGATGAAGCACAAGCTTGAATCAAGATTGCTGGGAAAAATATCAATAACCTTAGATAAGCAGATGACACCACCCTTATGGTAGGAAGCAAAGAACTAAAGAGCCTCTTGATGAAAGTGAAAGAGGAGAGTGAAAAAGTTGGCTTAAAATTCAACATTCAGAAAACTAAGATCATGGCATCCGGTCCCATCACTTCATGGCAAATAGATGGGGAAACAGTGAAAACAGTGACAGGTTTTATTTTGGGGGGCTCCAAAATCATTGCAGACAGTGACTGCAGCCGTAAAATTAGAAGACACTTACTTCTTGGAAGGAAAGTTATGACCAACCTAGATAGCATATTTTAAAGCAGGGACATTACTTTGCCAACAAAGCTCTGTCTAGTCAAGGCTATGGTTTTTCCAGTTCAGTTCAGTTCAGTTGCTCAGTCTTGTCCAACTCTGCAACCCCATGAACTGCAGCACGCCAGGCCTCCCTGTCCATCACCAACTCCCAGAGTCTACCCAAACACATGTCCATTGAGTCAATGATGCCATCGAACCATTTCATCCTCTGTTATCCCCTTCTCTTCCTGCCCTCAATCTTTCCCAGCATCAGGGTCTTTTCAAATGAGTCAGCTCTTCACATCGGGTGGCCAAAGCATTGGAGTTTCAGCTTCAACATCAGTCCTTCCAATGAACACCCAGGACTGATCTCCTTTAGGATGGACTGGTTAATTTC
>NW_011494635.1:11890338-11890857 GCF_000754665.1 Bison bison bison
AACTACTATTTCCACTGTTTCCCCATCTATTTGCCATGAAGTGATGGGACCAGATGCCATGATCTTAGTTTTCTGAATGCTGACCTTTAAGCCAACTTTTTCACTCTCCTCTTTCATTTTCATCAGGAGCCTCTTTACTTCTTCTTCACTTTCAGCCATTAGGGTGGTGTCATCTGCATATCTGAGGTTATTGATATTTCTCCCAGCAATCTTGATTCCAGCTTGTGCTTCCTTCAGTTCAGCGTTTCTCATGATGTACTCTGCATATAAGTTAAATAAGCAGGGTGACTGCATACAACCTTGACGTACTCCTTTTCCTAATAGGAACAAGTCTGTTGTTCCATGTCCAGTTCTAACTATTACTTTCTGATCCGCATACAGGTTTCCCAAGAGGCAGACCAGGTTTTTCCAGTAGTTATGTATAGATGTCAGAGTTAGAATATAAAGAAAGCTGAGAACCGAAGAATTAATGCTTTTGAGCTGTGGTGTTGGAGAAGACTTTTGAGAGTCCCTTGGAAT
>NW_011494635.1:11890957-11918124 GCF_000754665.1 Bison bison bison
CACTGACTCAATGGACATAAGTTTGAGTAAGCTCTGGGAGTTGGTGATGGACAGGGAGGCCTGGCGTGCTGCGGTCCGTGGGGTCACAAAGTTTCAGACATGACTGAGTGACTGAACTGAACTGAACTGATGTATGGATGTGAGAGTTGGACCATAAATAAAGCTGAACACGGAAGAATTGATGCTTTTGAGCTGTAGTGTTGGAGAAGACTCTTGATAGTCCCTTGGAGTGCAAGATTAAACCAATCAACCTGAAAGGAAATCAATCCTGAATATTAATTGGAAGGACTGATGCTAAAGCTGAATCTTGACTACTTTGCCTACCTGATGCAAAGAACTGACTCATTGGAAAAGACTCTGATGCTGGGCAGGATTCAAGGCAGGAGGAGAAGGGGTCGACAGAAGATGAGATGGTTGGATGGCACTACTGACTCGATTGACATGAGTTTAGGCAATCTCCAGGAGAAGGTAAAGGACAAGGAACCCTGGAGTGCTGCAGTCCATGGGATTGAAGAGTCGAACACTGAGCAACTGAACAGCAACAAAGATCTATCTCTCTTTTGTATAGATCAAAAGGTGAATTGAATAACAATGCAGTAAAAATCACTACCCCTCTATCACTCACTCCCTTTATAGTGGTAATAATCTCTGAAATCCCTGTAAAATATAATTGTTTTTGGTTTGCCATTTTCCTCAATAGAGGTAGCTCTAGAGACTTTCAGTTGGTCTTATTCATCCATCATAGTAGCCCTCAGTCTACAGGTCAGTGAACCAAATGTGTAGGTTCTGTCAGTTGATAAATATGTCTATTTCGGTTATGTACTACAAAAGTGGGGAAATAACCACAGGATAGATTCTGGGCCCATTGTGAGACAAACCTGAATTGAAATTCCAGTGATCACCTGGCCTCCCTAAGTCCCTCTTCTGACTGCTGGGTGGACCACAGTGATGTTTTATATGTCTTGCTATCAGTATCAGTTCAAATGAAAATTCTGTTTAAGGCCAAGGACTGACAACTAGCAGTGTGATGAGACAGGAGCATGCTGAATGCTCAGATTCTGAGCATCCCAGATCCCAAGCTTCCCACAGGCTCAAACTCTCCACTCAGCTCCTGGGCTACTAGATGACCCTCCTTTCCCAGTGAAGAGTTCCATCCTCACTACCCACTGTGCCAGAGTCAAGCCAGGAGATCTCGGGGTACTGCCAGGGCCCCACATTGCACCCATTTTGGACACCTGCTCTCAGGCCCACACCTCTGTTTATGCATCCCTGTGTATGTCAGACTGATTATATAAAATTGTAAATTTGTCTATATCAACTTGTCCATATAAGTCTATTAAAACCATAGTACAAGCAAGCTAACCAAAAAAATTTTCTTTTCTTGATGTCCAGTTACCCTGAAAAAAAGCCATAGGTCCTTTTAGGGTATCTTGGAGAAAGATTAACAGTATAAATTTTGGCAGTGTACTGGGATCCTTCCTCAAGAAGACATGGTCTCCCTTTTATTCAAGAGATTCTGGGTCAACTGGCTCAACTCTGGCCATTGGTTGACAAGCCATAATTCTCTGTTTTTTATAATATTCAAGTTAGATTTTTTGTTCACCTGACCTGAAAATTTCTATTATACAAAACAAGGAAGAACTTAGTAGACTTCCAAACTATTTTCACTTTTAGGAACACCATGATTAACTAGCCAACATCATGGGTCTGCACAAGTCAGAGTATTGTGATTGCTGCTTTGACACTGTTGTCAATTATGGTAAGCCCTTTGACCTTGCCTTTGGTGGATGAATGTTACTATATGGCCCCTGCGACCCTGGGATCAAATTATCTCCATTGCATTTAGGGTCCTAGATTCAGTGATTATAGTTCACTCTGTATGATCTGGTCTACAAATAAAAGCACAGAGCTCTTCAAAGATGCCCAGGTCTAGATTGACATGAGAATGCATTCAAATTTTAAACCTGAATCACATAACCTGATTTAGTTTTTCAACATGATTAATATAAACTTACTTGTGTGTACTCCTAGCAAAAAAATGATATCATGAATTTGATATTGAAATGTATGTATTAATTGATAGATTTCCAAACATGTCTTGTTTAAACAGTGATAAAGAGAGATCAAGATGGTAGAGTGAGGATGTGGAGCTCTCCTCTCTCCATGAATACACAGCAATACATCTACTCATGGAACAAATTCCATGGGAAACTAACTGGAAACTGGCAAAAAGGACTCCTATATAAAGAAGGCTTTAAGAAAGATACATACAATGTGGTAGGATGGCAGAAAAGCATCAGTTGAGAGCTGTGCTTTTGGCAGGGGACTAAGAGGAAAATGGAGATTATACAGGCAGAAATGCACCCTGGACAGTGAGGTCAAGCCACAGACTTGGCATCCCAGTGCTGGGGTCCTACACATAGGAGACAAGCCCATTGGCGACTTGGAGAACTGTTGCAACAGATAGAAAATCTGGAAAAGCCTACATTTCACTCATGAGGAGTGCATGGTTGCTGACTTGCCCCCAGGATGAGCAAAGAGAGGTCTGATGAAGTGACTACCACATTGCCATGAACATGAATCCAAGCTGAGCAAATATCATGGCCAGCTCATTTCATGCCACAGCTTGTCACTAAATCTAGGCTGACCAGTACCTGGGAAAGTTTTGATATAAGGATACAGAGATAACCTGGGGCCTGGAGAATAGCCCAAAACAGGAGCAGTAGCCATGGCTGTTGTTTTTTCAAGTAGTGCCCTAGAATCTGCCCAGGCTTCTGACAGAATTTCGATAACCTCCTTGTTGCACCCTCCAGCTCAAGCCTAGAAAATATTCCACCTCCACCCAACCCATACCACTAGCATGCCACCCTAGCACTAGATCTGTGATAGCCAATATAGGAGGAAAGATGCAACTACAAGTATCTAAGTGGAGCCACAGACACCAATACAGGCAGAGTATCAGGCCTCTGTATGTGCACAAACCTCACTTGCTTTGGCAGACCTTTCCTGTGAGGCAGAGATCCCAGTGCCAGTGCAGGAGGAAGAAAAAAACACACTTAAAGGGAACAGAGCCCAGGCAAGCCTGATTCGAGGGCTTCTGCTTCAATAACTTGTGAGTAAACCCTTCCACTGATGTGTCAGTGATGGCCACTGAGCAGAGATGAAGTTCCACCTCACACCTGCACGGGCTCTAGCTCCTCCATCATCAGTCACACCCATACCAAGGTTATAGCACCCAGGACACCTTGAAGAAAGACACAACTAGCATCCATATCAAATCTGGTTCTCCCACTAAAAGCACTGGACATATGCAGTCTGCCTATGAGTGTTCCCTCAGGAGAACACTTCTTTAGGACCAAAATCGGTCATTATTTCACCTAAAATCAGAAAACTTCAAATAAAATTAAAAAAACAGAACTATTCTCAATTGAAACAGCAAGAGAAAACTCCTGAAATGAATAAATAATGAAACAAAAATAAACAACCAACAAGACAAAGAATTCAAAACTTTGGTAACAAAAATGCTGAGTTAGAAAAGAGAATTGATCTAAACAGATCATTTTAGCAACAAACTAGAAAATATAAAGAAGACCTAATCATATATATGCATTAGTATACTGTATTGGTATTTTTCTTTCTGGCTTACTTCACTCTGTATAATAGGCTCCAGTTTCATTCACCTCACTAGAACTGATTCTAATGTATTCTTTTTATCAGAAATAGATAAGTCAATATCTGAGATACAAATTACTTTAGAAGCAATGAAAAGCAGACTAAATCACACAGAAGAATGAGAAAGTGATCTGGAAGATAGAATAATGAAATGCACCCAATCAGAACAGCAGGCAGAAAGACCAGTTTTAAAAAATGGTTCAACCTACAAAATTGCTAGGATAACAACAAAATTGCAAACATTTGCTCTACAAGGGCTCCAAAAGAAGAAAGAGAAGGGTTTCCAAAATATATTTGAAGAAATAATGGCTGAAAACTTTTCAAACCCAAAGAAGAAAGCAGATATCCATACTTCACAAAGCACAGAGATCCCAAACAAGATGAAACCAAGAAGACTGACATTAAGACTTATAATTAAAATGGCCAAAATTAAAGATAAAAAGAGAATTCTGAAGGCAGAAGAAAAACCAAGATTTACACACAAGAGAACCTGCATAACACTATCAGCGGATATTTCTCCAGAATCTTTGCAGATCAGAAAGGCATGGCATAATATGTTCAAAGTCCTGAAAAGGGAAAAAAAAAAAAAAAAAAAGCAACTGCAATCTAGGGCACACTACCTAGTAAGATTATCATTTAGAATAGAAGGATAGATAAAGAACTTCTCAGACAAGCAAAAACTAAAAGAATTCAGCAATACTGAAACTACTCTAAAAGAGATGTTAAGGGATTTTTCTAAATGGAAAAAAAAGTAAGAATGTATAGAAAAGGAAAATCCAATAGAAAAGACAAATTTGTATAGTAAAGATTGAAGTCTGAAGGTCAATCTTCTCTCTTTATATTAACCTGTATAGTAAACCTTTACTGTAATGTGTATAGTAAGATTGAAGACAATTTGAACAGACTAGAAGTGAAATTAAAGTTGTAATTTTAAACATTCCCATCAAACAAAAGTCCAGGACCAGATGGCTGCAGAGGGAAATTTTACCAAACATATAAAGAAGACATAATGCCAATCCTTTCTAAAATTATTTCAAAAAAGTTGAAGAAGAAGGAACACTCCCAAATTCATTCTACAAAACCACTATGACCCAAAATCAAAGACACTACAAAAAGAAAAGACAATTGCTGGCCAATATCTTTGATAAATATAGATGCAAAGATTTTCAACAAAATATTAACCAATCACATCCAAAAATACATTAAAAAGGGCCATACACCATAAATAAGTAGGACTTATTCCAGGGTTCTATTTTAATGGCAGAAAATAAAAGAGACCCTTGATGAAGGTGAAAGAGGAGAGTGAAAAAGCTGGCCTAAAACTCAACATTTAAAAAATTAAAATCATAGCAGCTGGTCCCATCACTTTATGGCAAATAGACAGAGAAAAAGTGGAAACAGTGACATATTTTATTTTCCTGGCATCCAAAATCACTGTGGACAGTGACTAGAGCCATGAAATTAAAAGATGCTTGCTCCTTGGAAGAAAAGCTATGACAAATGCAGATAGTGTATTAAAAAGCAGAGACATCATTTTGCTAACAAAGGACAAAGGTCTGTATAGTCAAAGCTATGGTTTTTCCAGAGCCATATATGGATGTGAGAGTCAGACCATAAAGAGCAGAGCACTGAAAAACTGTTGCTTTTGAATTGTGGTGCTGGAGAAGACTCTTGAGAGTCCCTTGGACAACAAGGAGATCAAATCAGTCAATCCTAAAGGAAATCAACCCTGAATATTCATTGTAAGGACTGATGCTGAAGCTGAAGCTCCCATACTTCAGTCACCTAATGCTAAGAGCTGACTCATTGGAAAGACCCTGATGAGGGGAAAGACTGAGGGCAAGAGGAGTAAGGGGTGACAAGTGTGAGATGGTTGGATGGCATCGTTAACTCAATGGACATGAGTGTGAGCAAACTCAGGTAGTGAAGGACAGGGAAGCCTGGCATGCTGTAGTCCATGGGATTGAAAAGAGTCAGACATAACCAAGTGACTGAACAAAATCCCAGGGTCACAGGGATAGTTCAACATAAGCAACTCAGTTAATGTGATATATGACTTTAACAAAATGAAGGATAAAAATCACATGACAACTGCAATAGATGCAGAAAAAGTATTTGATAAAATTTAAGATTTATTCATCAAAATGGGTACAGAGGGAACATCATGCATGTCTTTTATGACATAGCCACAGCTAACATCGTACACAAAAGTGAAAAGCTTAGAGCCTTCCTGCTAAATTCAGGACTAAGTTAAGGATGCCAACTCTTGCCACTTCTATTTAACATAGCATTGGAAGTCCTAGCTATAACAATAGAAAAAGAAAGAGAAGAAAAAGATTAGCAAATTAAAAGGGAAGATGTAAAACTGGTTCCAAATTGGGAAAGGAGTACACCAAGGCTGTATATTGTCACCCTGCTTATTTAACTTATATGTAGAGTACATCAGGCAAAATGCTGGGCTGAATTAAGCAGAAGCTGGAATCAAGACTGCCAGAGAAAATATCAATAACCTCAGGTATGCACATGACACCACCATTATGGCAGAAAGTGAAGAAGAACTAAAAAGCCTCTTGATGAAAGTGAAAGTGGAGAGTGAAAAAGTTGGCTTAAAACTCAACATTCAGAAAACTAAAATCATGGCATCTGGTCCCATCACTTCATGGCAAATAGATGGGGAAATAATGGAAATAGTGAGAGACTTTATTTTGGGGAGCTCCAAAATCACTGCAGGTGGTGATTGCAGCCATGAAACTAAAAGACACTTGATCCTTGGAAGATAAGTTACGACTAGCCTATACAGCATATTAAAAAGCAGAGACATTACTTTGGCAACAAAAGTCTGTCTAGTTAAAGCTGTGGTTTTTCCAGTAGTCATGTATGGATGTGAGAGTTGGACTATAAAGAAAGCTGAGCACCAAAGAATTGATGCTTTTGAACTGTGGTATTGGATAAGACTCTTAAAAATTCCTTGGACTGCAAGGAGATCCAACCAGTCCATCCTAAAGGAAATCAGTCCTGAATATTCATTGGAAGGATGATGCTGAAGCTGAAACTCCAAAACTTTGGTCACCTGATGCAAAGAACTGACTCATTTGAAAAGACCCTGATGCTGAGAACGGTTGAAGGCAGGAGAAGAAGGGGACGACAGAGGATGAGATGGCTGGATGGCATCACCGACTCAATGGACATGAGTTTGAGTAAGCTCAGGGAGTTGTTGATGGACAAGGAAGCCTAGCGTGCTGCAGTCCATGGGGTCACAAAGAGTTACTCATGACTGAATGACTGAACTGAACTGAACTGAAAACTGTCACTATTTCAGATGATATGATACTTCATACATAGAACCCTAAAATCTCCATTCCAAAACATTAGAACTATTTAATTGATTAAGCAAGGTTGTATAATACAAGATCAACATACAGAAATTTGTTATATTTCTATATACTCTTTATGAAATATCAGAAAGAAGTTTAAAAAAAAAATCCTTGTTAAAGTTATATCAATGAGAATAAAATACTTAGGAATAAACTAAGGAGTTAATGACCTTTCTACTGAAAACTCTAGAGGGAAATTAAAGAAATGGAAAGTTATTCTGTGTTTTTGGATCAGAAGTATTAATACTGTTAAAATGGCCATACTGCCAAAAACAGTCTTAAGATATAATGCCATTCCTATCAAAATACCCATAACATTTTTCATAGAGCTAATAATAAAATTCATATGGAACCACAAAAAATTTCAAATGGCCAAAGTGATCTTGAGAAGAACAAAGCTGGAGATAGCACACTCCCTGACTTCAGACTATACTATAAGGCTACAATAATCAAAAGAGTGTGGTACTGACACAGAAACAGACACATAGATCAATGGAACAGAACAAACAACCCATCAATAATCCATTCATTTGTGGTCAACTAATCTATGGCAAAATAGGCAAAGATATAAAGTGGAAAAAAAAGCTTCTCTTAATAACTGGTGCTGGGAAAACTTGACATTTATCTATAGAACAATGAGATTATAACATTCCCTCATACCATATACAAAAATAAACTTAAAATGGTTTAAATACCTAGGTGTAAGAATGGAAGCTGAAACTCCTACAAGAGGACATAAGTAGAACATTCTTTGACATAAATTGTAGCAATTTTCTTGGATCAGTCTCCTAAGGCAAACGAAATAAAAGCAAAAATAAATAAATGGGACCTAATTAAACTTAAAGGAGTTCACATAGCAAAGAAAATCACTGACAAAACTAAAAAACAACATACAGAATGGGAGAAAACATTTGCAAATAATGTGACCAATAAGGTGTTGATATTCAAAATATACAAACAGCTTATACAACTCAATATTAAAAAGCCAAACAACCGAATCAAAATGTGGACAGAATAACTGAATAGACATTTTCCAAGGAAGACTTACAGATGATTAATAGGAACATGGATTGATGCTTAACATCACTAATTATGACAGAAATGCAAATCAAAGCAAGATATTATCTCACACCTGTTAAATGGCTATCATCCAAAAAATCTACAAATAAATAATGGAGAGTATATGGAGAAATATGAATCTTTGTATACTACTGTTTTAAATACAAAATGGTGCAGACACTATGAAGTTTTCTCAAAAAACTAAAAATGGAACTATCATCAGTTCAGTTCAGTTTAGTTGAGTCACTCAGTCATGTCCAACTCTCTATGACCCCATGGACTGCAGTATGCTGGGCTTCCCTGCCCGTCACCAATTAACTCCTGGAATTTGCTCAAATTCATATCCATCAGGTCGGTAGTGCCATACAACCATCTCATCCTCTGTTGTCCCCTTCTCTTCCTTCGTTCAATCATTCCCAGCATCAGGGTCTTTTCAAATGAGTCAGTTTTTTGCATCAGGTGGCCAAAGTATTGGAGTTTCAGCTTCAGCATCAGTCCTTCCAATGAATATTCAGGACTGATTTCTTTTAGGATGGACTGGTTGGATCTCCTTGCATTCCAAGGGACTCTCAAGAGCCTTCTCCAAAACCATAGTTCAAAAGCATCATTTCTTTGGTGCTCAGCTTTCTTTATAGTCCAACTCTCACATCCATACATGACTAGTGAAAAAACCGTAGCTTTGACTAGATGGACCTTTGTCGGCAAAATAATGTCTTTGCTTTTTAACACTATATGATCCAACAATTCCACTCCTGGGTATAATTTCAGAAAAAAATTAAATAGCCATTTGGAAAGATACATGCATTCTAATGCTCATAGCAGGACTAGTTATAATAGCCAAGACATGGAAGCAACCCAGATGCCCATAAACAACTAGATTAAGACAATTAGATTAAGAAGGTGTGGCATAAATATACACAATAGGATATTGTTCATCAAAAAAAAAATGAAATTCTGCTATTGCAGCAAAGTGAATCAACCTAGAGAATTTTATGCTTAGTGAAATGTCAGATAGAGAAAGACAAATACTTCCATGTGGAATCTAAAAAATAATACAAATGAGTGTATATGCAAAACAGAAACAGCCTCACAGATACAGAAAACAAACTTGTGGTTACAAAGGGGTGAAAGGTGAGAGACAAATCAAGGTATGGAATTAACTGATAAAACCTGTATATAAAAGAGATAAGTAACAGAGATATATTATATAGGACAGGGAACTATAGCCATCATCTTGTAATAACATATAATTTGCAAAAATCCTGAATTACTATGCTGTATAGTGACTGATCTGATCTGATCTGATCTGATGCTTCAAACTAACACAATACTGTAAACCAACAATGCAGCAATAAAAAATAATTAACAATGATTGCATTTATTGAAACATACCCACAGTCATCCTTGATTACAGCTTTTAGAGCCTTCATCTTAAAGTGTTATCTCCAGCATTTATGAACACAGGTTGTTCTATGTTGTCATCACTTTGCTCCTGTGATCATTTTTTAGTTTTCATTGTGCGCTGATTAGTCATTTCAGGCTCATACAATAGCACCATTGACTTTATGGCTTTTACGCAACAAAAATTTATTTCTCACATTTCCACAACCTGAAAGTCTGAGATAAGGGTGCCTAAATGGCCAGATTCTGATGAGGGCCCTCTTACAGACTGAAGACTACTCACTTCTTGCATCATCACGTGGTGGAAAGAGGAGGTGAGTGCTCTCTGGGTCCCTTTTATAAAGGCACTAACCCCATTCTGGAGGGCTTCATTCTCACAACCAAATAATTCCCAAAAGTGCCACCTCCTAATATCATCATATTAGAGGTTAGGATGCCAAAATATAAATTTAGGGGAACACAAACATTTGGTCTATAACCTGCAGTGAAGCTGTACTTACAAGTATACATATCATGAGTGTACAGCTCATTTAATCTTACAAACAGAACACAGTCCAATAACCAGCAGCCAGATCTGGAATGCTCAAATGTAATTATCCTACTACTTCAATGGTACAGGCTCTAAACCCTATAAAGAAAGCAAACAGCCATTCTATGTTAAAGAGTTCAGAATTTAGGTTAGATTTTTAGAGTTCAGCTCCCAGCTTCACCCTGGCTAACCCTCTCTGCCTGACTTTTCTCATCTCTAAAATTAGCATGATACTATAACTACCTCATAGGTATATTAAATGAGTTAATACTTGTAAAGATCTCAGAAAGTACCTGGCCTATAATAAGCTCTCAATAAATGTAAGCCATTTTTATTACTTGGTTAATTTCCCCTTATACTACCTGATACCAGATGGTCCTGAAGTAAAGTGCTTGCTGAATGAATAGGAAGGAAAAATAGAAGGACTTTACCTAACAGAATATAATGTTTCAATGAAATTACACCATGGAGAGGAAACACTTCATCCTGTTTATATGGGAGACAAAACAGGAACTGGACTTTGACTTGGAGCTGTGTGATGGAAGATGGCATTTCTTCTGTGACCCACATTCACATTCAATAACAAGACCAGAAAGAAATCACTTTTAGGAGACCAATAGGAATTGTCACTTAAGACTTGCTGTTTGACAAAACAGCCATTCCATTCTTTACTTCCACACAGTCATTCCTTACACATTTCAACTACTTCGCAACATGACTCTCCAGAGATTGAGAAACAGTGTTTCAAGTTCCATTGATCCTTAACATAATAGAGGAGAAGTGGCCACAGTATACCAAAAAGATGCTTTCATTGATATGGTACATTCTGTTTCCATTAAAGGAAAGAAACTTTCACTACCAGAGTGCTAGAAGACTGAATGACCAAGTTAAACCTTGGTTGTGGTGGAGTCAACCACATACCCAAGAAGTCCTAATTTAGTGAGAGACTCAAGTTTACAATAAAACAATCACTAAAACTTTGCCAGAAATGGTACCAACTTTTCTGTTTCATTTATAAAGTTTTATAAAGCACTCCATGCTAAATTTCCCATTGCTTTAAATAAATGTGAACAACTTCTCTTTCAAATAGAGAAATTTGTGATTTATTCCCTTTTGAAATCTTTGGGTTTAGGACTCCAATAGGCAAAAGTTATTAAACAAGGATTAGATAAATCTTGAAGTATATGCCAAGGATAATTTGCTGATGTGTTGACATCTTGGGAGTACGCTATTCAGCCAGAAATCTTTCTGCAGTTCTTTGTTATTATTTAAAGATTATTCAAGAATTACTCTTTTCATATACAAATTAGACGGATGGGCACTTAAGAAATTCTGTAATTTCTACATTTTCATGCTCCATTAAGTTTCCAAGCTGTTTTAGAAAAACAAGCAAACAAAGTATTCAATAGGCTAATTTTATAGTTCTCTCACTAAACAGGTGTTCATTCTGTGAGGTCATAAAATTCAAATCATAATATATACTACATCATGATTTAACATTGAATTCTGGCCAGAGGTCATTACATACTTTCATAGTTATTGTTGTGATACACATTACCCGATATGTTGCTTGAGAATTGAAATGCAAGGAAAGAATGAGAAAAATCTTAGAATTGAGGTCAAATGCTCTTGAAATTTAACTATTGTTAGTTACTGCTTCTATTACATTGGTTCTCAGCTTCTCTTTGAAGCTTAGACACTGCTGTGTTCTTGTTTATTGAATCCAGTTCATTTGCCACATTTTGACAGTCCCCAAGTCCCTCAGTGGCAAAGCATCTCATCTTCTGGACAAAAGCAGAGCACAGGAATTGAAGTAATAGATATTACATAGCACACTGTGTACTTCCTCCCCAGAATAAGAATAGTTTTTATCCCAGACACACTCCAAAACCTTTCATGATTTTGATGATGGTAGCAGTAAAAAATTATTTTACATGTACCAAAATAGGTAACCATAAATCTCATTTCTTTTCATAACTTTGACAATCTTAATTCACCAACTGAGAAATTTACATAATGGCAATGTTTGGGAACTAGGAAGGTACACTTGGATGTGCCTTCATTCTGCCAGACTGGATTCATTTCGGGAATACCACTGCATTATGTAGGATAGTAGGTGAAAAAGAGCACTGGTAACAGGATCCTTTTGAATTTAAAGAAATGTATGATGTAAGCTTATGGGAAATGAAGTTGTTTTGGAGTTATAGGCACCCATTTTTACTCTCACTTGAATATATGACAACCTAAGTGTCCAGAATAAAAACAGATTAAATAAGCAATTGATACGGAGGTTTTCACAATAAAAGAGATGATAATATAGGTGGGAATAAAGCCAATTACATGCCAGACACATTTATTTGTATCTATTCTATTTAATTTGGAAAAAACTGCAGTCTAAAAACCAGGAAACTGGGGTTTTCATCAGTTAAATGGCTAAGACTTACAGACTCACTTAAACTGATTAAGTGGATGTGCAAAAGGAAAATACATATTTCTAGATTTGGGTTCCAGAGTCTGAACTGGGCAAAGAATAGAAGGGGTTTTAACATTGACATGGCAGCTGTGACAAGTGGATGCAGGTTAACTACACCCTCACAGAGAGACACACTCACAGGGGCCAATGCTTACCTACAGAGAATTCAATTGGCTTTGTCCTAGCACGAGGAGATCTATGCTGGGATTTCAACCTGCAGTATGTTATTTAAAGAAGCTAAAGGCATTCTGTAACAGGTAAAGTTCAACTATAAGGCAGATTTGCCATACATTAACATATTTGTCCTTGATGTTCTTTTTAGAATTCCTATTTTATTCAGCCTGGTCTATTCAGATCAGATCAGATCAGTCGCTCAGTCATGTCCGACTCTTTGCAATCCCATGAATCGCAGCATGCCAGGCCTCCCTGTCCAACACCAACTCCCGGAGTTCACTGAGACTCACGTCCATCGAGTCAGTGATGCCATCCAGCTATCTCATCCTCTGTCGTCCCCTTCTCCTCCTGCCCCCAATCCCTCCCAGCATCAGAGTCTTTTCCAATGAGTCAGCTCTTCGCATTGAGGTGGCCAAAGTACTGGAGTTTCAGCTTTAGCATCATTCCTTCCAAAGAAATCCCAGGGCTAATCTCCTTCAGAATGGACTGGTTGGATCTCCTTGCAGTCCAAGGGACTCTCAAGAGTCTTTGCCAACACCACAGTTCAAAAGCATCAATTCTTCAGTGCTCAGCCTTCTTCACAGTCCAACTCTCACATCCATACATGACCACAGGAAAAACCATAGCCTTGACTAGACGGACCTTTGTTGGCAAAATAATGTCTCTGCTTTTGAATATGTTATCTAGGTTAGTCATAACTTTCCTTCCATGAAGTAAGTGTCTTTTAATTTCATGGCTGCAGTCACCATCTGCAGTGATTTTGGAGCCCAGAAAAACAAAGTCTGACACTGTTTCCACTGTTTACCATTCTATTTCCCATGAAGTGATGGGACCGGATGCCATAATCTTAGTTTTCTGAATGTTGAGCTTTAAGCCAACTTTTTCACTCTGCTCTTTCACTTTCATCAAGAGGCTTTTGAGTTCCTCTTCACTTTCTGCCATAAGGGTGGTGTCATCTGCCTATCTGACGTTATTGATATTTCTCCCGGCAACCTTGATTCCAGCTTGTGTTTCTTCCAGTCCAGCGTTTCTCATGATATACTCTGCATAGAAGTTAAATAAGCAGGGTGACAATATACAGCCTTGACGTACTCCTTTTCCTACTTGGAACCAGTCTGTTGTTCTATGTCCAGTTCTAACTGTTGCTTCCTGACCTGCATATCTATTAGTCTGAAGTTAATCTTAAATTTATATTTTTGCCCTTGAACATAAAAGTCCTCTGTAACTGAGGTGAATACCTTAAGGCCTTCTTTTGACTGCCCTGTTGCCAGTAATCAAGAGTTTATTTTGTGCCCAATTACTTGAAAATAAGATGAATCTCCTAGCTTCACCCAGGCTGTTCCTTTGGTCATGATTTGGAGACGGACATTTGTCAAAATATCCTCTGAAATATCTGTTTCATTTCAACCAACTCAGTAAATGTTGAAAATTCAACCTTTTAAATCATAGAAACTTAACAAATAAAATGATCTCTTAACTGTGATATGAAATACATATTTAAGTAGAAGATATTTAATTACTCCATACATTTTACACAATAGGAACTATGCTAAATTTTAATGATGACAATGGACCCTAAAATTTTTTGGAAGAAAATATATATATATATAAACAAAAAATTACAAAATAAGTTCTAGAAATATTTATCTACTTTCAGTTTAGTTCAATCACTTGTAGTCATGTCCAACTCTTTGCAAGCCCATGGACTGCAGCATGTCAGGCTTCCCTGTCCATCACCAACTCCCTGAGCTTGCTCAAACTCATATCTATTGAGTTGGTGATGCCATCCAACAATCTCACCCTCTGTCATCCCCTTCTCCTTCTGCCTTTTCCCAGCAATCTTGATTCCAGCTTGTGCTTCATCCAGCCCAGCATTTCACATGATGTACTCTCCATATAAGTTAAATAAGCAGGGTGACAATATACAGCCTTGATGTACTCCTTTGTCGATTTGGAACTAGTCCATAGTTCCATGTTTATCTACTTATTTAATATTTATTGGGCCTGTACTATATTCTAGGCACTATCCTTAGGATATAGCAGAGAACAGTGGAAAAAGTTCCTCACTGCTTGCAATTTGCATTACAATAGGAAACTCAAACAGGCTCTGTATCAACCTAGATGGGTGGGATGTGGAGGGAGATGGGAGTGAGGTTCTAAAGGGAGAGGATATATGTATACCTATGGCTGATTTATGTTCAGGTTTGACAGAAAACAACAAAATTCTGTAAAGCAATTATCCTTCAATTAAAAAATTTAAAAAAAAATACAATAGGGAAAGAAAGACTGTAAGCAAAGGAATAAAGCAGAGCTCCAAGCTATGAGGAAATATTTAATAAATGAGGACAAGGGGATAAAAAGGACAGAAGGATCACTGAGTTTACATTGAAATCCTCACTAAAATTTTTACTTCAGTGAAAATTTTAAATCAAGTTTATTTTTATATAGATCTGAATGAAGTACTATGAACAAAGATGTTTCTAATGTGGTCTGGGAAGGATATAGGAAGCTTCAATGAAGAAAGATATTTAATTATAATATCAAGTGAAGAAAGGAAGTTGAATCAACAGAGAATGAGTAAGCTGACAGTTCAGTTCAGTTCAGTTCAGTCGCTCAGTTGTGTCTGACTTTTTGTGACCCCATGAATCACAGCACGGCAGGCCTCCCTGTCCATCACCAACTCCTGGAGTTCACTCAGACTCATGTCCATCGAGTCAGTGATGCCATTATGTCATCCCCTTTTCCTTCTGTCCCCAATCCCTCCCAGCATCAGAGTCTTTTCCAATGAGTCAACTCTTCGCATGAGGTGGCCAAAGTACTGGAGTTTCAGCTTTAGCATCATTCCTTCTAAAGAACACCCAGGACTGATCTCCTTTAAAATGGACTGGTTGGATCTCCTTGCAGTCCAAGGGACTCTCAAGAGTCTTCTCCAATAAATACCACAGTTCAAAAGCATCAATTCTTCAGAGCTCAGCTTTCTTCACAGTCCAGCTGTCACATCCATACATGACTACTGGAAAAGTACAGTTAAAAAACCTATTTTCCTTAAATCCAAAGGTGCCTCAAATATAGTTTGGAAGAAACCTCAAAGAATGACAAGTAAGCTTGCTAGTAAGAAGTAAGAGATTGGTCAATATCAAAAATTAGGCATTTTTCATTGAAGTAGATGTCACAAAGACATAATATGAAATATTAGGGGACCAGTGGGATTTTATAGTGGGTTTCTTATTTCTTTCCAAGGAAAGTTGAGTTTTCAAGACAGTGTCTTCCTTAAGGTTTATTTTCATGGAAGTGGAAGAAGCCTCCTCTGTTGATCCTAGGAAATACAATTGCCTCATTTAGAACTTGAAATTAGGATTATTCAATGTGTATGGATAAACCATATGCATCTGCATTGCCTCGGGTTCTTTTAAAAAAAAAATATTTATTTGGTTGTATTGGGTCATAATTGCAGCATGTGGGATCTTTCATTGCTGTGCACCCACTTCTCCCTGGTTTGGCATGCATGCCCAGTAGTTGGGGTCCACAGAATTAGTAGTTGGGACACAAGGACTTAGGTGCCCTGCAGCCTGTGGGATCTTAGTTCTCCAACCATGGATCAAAGCCTTGTCCCCTACATTGGAAGGCAGATTCTTAACCTCTGGGTTACTAGGGAGGTCCCCTCAGGTTTTTATTAAAATGTACATTTCTGTGCTTCACCTCAGACTAATGAATCTGAATTTCTCAAAGGAGAACCTGGAAGCCTTAATTTTTAACAGACCTGAGGAAGAGAAAGAACCAGTGTTAAGAAGAAGAAAAGAGAATTTTCTAGGTACAATGAACAAGAGATACAGCAGTTCTAATACTGGCAACTTATAAACCGAAAAGTTATTTTGACTAAAAGTTATCAAAAGGGGTGTACATGAGGGAAGATAAGGTCAAGAAATAGGCTGAATAAACCAACACCTTCTAGATCATGGCATAAAATCTGGTTTTTGTGTGAGTTTTTTTCTTTCTTTCTTTCTTTTTTTTTTTTTTTTTTTTTTTTTTTTGAGGGATTATGGGAAACCATTGGTTGATTCTAAATATTGGGTAGGCCAGAGAGTTTGTCTGGGTTTTTCTGTACCATCTTAAGGCAAAACCTGAACCAGTTTTTTGGCCAACTCAATACAGACAGGTCATATTCAAAGACAAAGACAAGTAAATTTCTAAAGGGCAAGCTTTTAAGAGAACACCAAAGAAATATTTTGTTCACTTACTACTTTGTTCATGTTTCTGTTCATGGAGATTAAAGATAAGCAACATTCAACTCATGGCTTCACTTGGGCTAAAACAAAACAAATTTCTTTTTGATGACATCTTTATTATTGTACATTCCAGTCGGAGAAGGAAATGGTAACCCACTCCGGTATTCTTGCCTGGAAAGAATACCAGGAAAGAAAAAGGAGCCTTGCAAGCTACAGTCCATGGGGTTGCAAAGAGTTGGACATGCCTGAGGTTACAAAGAATCAGACATGACTGAGCAAATTCATTTTCTTTCAACAAAAAAATACAAAAATGCCATGATTTTTTAGCTAAATAGAGAAAACCTCTTGGATTCTATAAACAATATCAGTTGATTTTCTATCAAAGTTGTGGAGTACATGTAGTTTGATGTGATACAAACTGGCTTTATGCATGTGAAGGAGTGCAGACTATGAAAAAAATCCTTGCTGCAACATGTAAAGTAAGAGAGAGGTAATCTTTAAGCAGATCCTTACTGTGAATGGAATCTGGTCTTAAGCACACCATTAGTTTTCCTAGATATCACCTAAATGCATATGTAAGTATAGACAATGTCATCTTCACGGATCACAGCCCTGTCATGGTGACGGGGTTTGGGTAACTCAATGAAGCTATGAGCCATGCTAAGTAGGGCCACCCAAGATGGACAGGTCATACTGAAGAGTTCTGAAAAAACAGGGTCCACTTGAGAAGGAAATGGCAACCCACTCCAGTATTCTTGCCAAGAAAATCCCATGAACAGTATGAAAAGGCAAAATGATATGACACCAGAGGAAGAGCCACCCAGGTTGGAAGGTGTACGATATGCTACTGGGGGAGAGCAGAGGGCAATTACTAATATTAATAGCTCCAGTAAGGATGAAGAAGCTGGGTCAAAGGGGAAATGACTGTCAGTTGTGGATGTGTCAGGTGGTGAAAGTAAAGTTTGAAGTTGTAAAAAACAGTATTGTATAGGAT
The DNA here is from genome assembly GCF_000754665.1 of Bison bison bison. Taxonomy (NCBI): domain Eukaryota; kingdom Metazoa; phylum Chordata; class Mammalia; order Artiodactyla; family Bovidae; genus Bison; species Bison bison. Next base: position 11,908,860 of record NW_011494635.1, read on the forward strand.
CCTGGAATGTTAAGTAAATTAGATATGGTCAATAATGAGATGGCAAGATTTAACATCAATGTCTTAGGAATCAGGGAATTTAAATAGACCAGAAAGGGTGAATTTACTTCAGACGATTATCTTGCCTATCATTTTGCCTACTACTGTGGGGAAGAATCACTTAGAAGAAATGGAGTAGCCCTCATAACCAACAAAAGAGTCTGAAATGCTGTACTTGAGTGCAGCCTTGAAAATAACAGAATTTTCTTGGTTTGTTTCCAAGGCAAACCATTGAACATCACAGTAATCTGAGTGTATGCCACAACCAATGATGCTGAAGAAGCTAAAATTGACCCGTTCTATAAAAAACTACAACACCTTCTAGAATTAACATCAAAAAGAGGTGTTCTTTATATCATAGAGGAATGGAATGTAAAAGTAGGGAGATACCCAGAAAACAGGCAAGTTTGGCCTTGGAGTACAAAATGAAGAAGGACAAAGGCTAACAGAGTATGTCAGGAGAACACACTGGTCATAGCAAGCACCATTTTCCAACCACCCAAAAGATGATTCTACACATGGACATCACCACGTGGTCAATACACAAATGAGACTAATTATGTCCCTTGCAGATAAAGATGGAGATATGCTATACACTGAGGAGAAACAAGATCTGGAGGTGAGTGTAGCTCAGATCATGAGCACCTAATTGCAGAATTCACACTTAAATTGAAGAAACTAGGAAAAACCATTAGACTATCCAAGCATGACCTAAATCAAATCCTTGCAGAGGAGGTGATGAATAGATTCAAGGAATTAGATCTGGTAGATAGAATGCCTGAAGAATTATGGACAGAGGTTTGTAACACTGTATAAGAAGCAGTGACTAAAATCATTACAAAGAAAAAGAAATGCATGAAGGCAAAGTGATTGCCTGTGGAGGTTTTAAAATAGCTGAGAAAAGAAGAATAGTGAAGGAAAAGGGAGAAATGGAAGATATATCCAACTGAATGCAGAGTTCCAAATAGCAAAGAGAGATAAGAAGGCCTTCTTAAAAGAACAATGCAAAGAAATAGAGGAAAACAGCAAAGTGAGAAAGACTAGAGATTTCTTCAAGAAAGTTGAAGATATCAAGGGACCATTTTATGCAAAGATGGGCATGATAAAGGAGAGAAATGATTAAGACCTAAAGAAACAGAAGAGATTAAGAAGAGGTGACAAGAATACACAGAAGTATTATACAAAAAACACACCTCTTGCAGTGTAAAGTCAAGAGGGCCTTAAGAAGCATTACTATGAATTGAGCTACTGAAGCTGATGGAATTCCAGCTGAGTTATTTAAAATCATAAAACATGGTGCTGTTAAAGTGCTACATTCTATATGCCAATTAAGTTAGAAAACTTAGCAGCAGCACAAGAGATGGGAGTACCAGACATCTTACCTTTCTCCTGAGAAACCTCTATGCAGGTCAAGAAGCAAGAGTTATAACTAGACATGGAACGAGGGACTGATTTGAAAATAGGAAAGGAATATGACAAGACTGTATATTGTCACCTGTTTATTTAACTTATATGCAGAGAACATCATGCAAAATGCCAGGCTATATGAATCACAAGCTGGAATCAAGATTGCCAGGAGAAATATCAACAACCTCAGATATGCAGCTGATACCACTTTAATGGCAGAAAGTGAAGAGGAACAAAAGAGCCTCTTGAGAAGGGTTAAAGAGGAGTTTGAAAAAGATGGCTTAAAACTCAACATTAAAAAAAAAAAAAACACAGATTATGGCACCTTGTCCTATCACTTCAGGACAAACAGAAGGGGGAAAAGTGGAATCGGTGATAGATTTCACTTTCTTGGACCCCAGAATCACTGCCCATGGTGACTGCAACCATGTAATTAAAAGACACTTACCCTTTCAAGGATAATTATGACAACCCTAGGCAGCATATTAAAAATCAAAAGTATCATTGTGCAAACAAATGTCCATATATTCAAAGCTATGATTTGTTCCACTACTCGTGTATGGATGTAAGGCTTTGGACCACAAAGAAGGTTAAGTGCTGAAGAACTGATGCTTTCAAATTTTGGTGCTGGCAAAGACTCATGAGAGTCACTTTGACTACTAGTATATCAAATTAGTCTATCCTAAGGAAATCAACCATGACTATTCATTGGAAGGACTGATGCTGAAGCAGAAGCTCTAATACTTTGGCCACCTGATGTGAAGAGCCAAACCATTGGAAAAGACCCTGATGCTGAGGATGAATGAAAGCAAAAGGAGAATGAATGGCAGAGGATGAGGTGGTTAGATAACATAATTGATTCAACGGACATGAATTTGAGGAAACTCCAGGAAAATGTATAGGACAATGGAGCCTAGAGTGCTGTAGTCTATAGGGCAACAAAAAAGTCAGACACAACTTAGCAACTGGACAACAACAAAAGGCAATATCTAAAATAATCTCATAGATATTCTTATTCCTTGCTTTGAATATGCATGCTGCAGAGTAGGTTCTAGCTGAAAACAAACAAACAAAAAATAATTCACAGAGATAGAAGATGGAGAGCATCTTGTTGAGATACAGGAAATGAAACATTTTGTAGCTTGTGAAAAAAAAAAAAAGGAAGAAACTATGTTCCCACAGTTAGTTCAGTTCCATTCAGGCACTCAGTTGTATTCAACTCTGTGATCCCATGTACTGCAGCACTCCAGGCTTCCCTGTCCATCACCAACTCAGGGGTTGCTCAAATTCATGTCCATCAAGTCAGTGTTGCCATCCAACCATCTCATCCTCTGCCATCCCCTTCTCCTCCTGCCTTCAATGTTGCCCAGCATCAGGGTTTTTTCAATGAGTCTGTTCTTCCCATCAGGTGGTCAAAGTATTGGAGCTTCAGCTTCAGCATCAGTCCTTGCAATGAATATTCAGGACTGATTCCCTTCGGGATGGACTGGTTGGATCTCCTTGCAGTCCAAGAAGTCTTGGGCTGCAAGTTGGAGAAGACTCTTGCTCCAAGAGTCTGCTCCAACATCACCATTGAAAAAATTTGTTCTCTTGGCAAAACTCTATTAGCCTTTGCCCTGTTTCATTCTGTACTCCAAGGCCAAATTTGTCTGTTACTCCAGGTGTTTCTTGACTTCCTACTTTTGCTTTCCAGTCGCCTACAATGAAAAAGACATCTTTTGGGGGTGTTAGTTCTAGAAGGTCTTGTAGGCCTTCATAGAACTGTTCAACTTCAGCTTCTTTAGCATTACCAGTCAGGGCATAGACTTGGATTACTGTGATATTGAATGGTTTGCCTTGGAAACAAACAGAGATCATCCTGTCGTTGTTGAGATTGCATCCAAGTACTGCACTTTGGACTCTTTTTTCTACTATGCTGGATACTCCATTTCTTCTAAGGGATTCTTGCCCACAGTAGTAGATATAATGGTTATCTGAATTAAAGTTACCCGTACCAGTCCATTTTAGTTCGCTGATTCCTAAAATGTTGATGTTCACTCTTGCCATCTCCTGTTTGACCACTTCGAATTTGCCTTGATTCATGGACCTAACACTCCAGGTTCCTATGCAATATTGCTCTTTACAGTATTGGACTTTGCTTCCATCACCAGTCACATCCACAACTGGGTGTTATTGCTTTGGCTCCATCTCTTCATTCTTTCTGGAGTTATTTCTCCACTGATCTCCAGTAGCATATTTGGCACCTACTGACCTGGGGAGTTTATCTTTCAGTGTCCTACCATTTTGTCTTCTCATATTGTTCATGGGGTTCTCAAGGCAAGAACACTGAAGTGATTTGCCATTCCTTTCTTCAGTGTACCTCATTTTGTCATACCAGTTTGCTTCTCTTCTTTTGAATCATTAAGTGTTATGAAAAGTATTAAATATTTTTTCCAACATCACTCTGCTAGTAAATGACAGAGGCAGGGTTCAAGGAGCTCTGGCTCAAAAGCTTGTCATTTTAGCCTCTAATATCAGATTTCCTAGCAAGTGTACTGAATTGCAAATCAATTAGGGCAAAAATAGATTAATAAATTATCTGAGGATATGACTGATTGGTTTCTCACAGTGACACACCTAGGGTAACATGAAAGCTTGGACATGTCTATTTTGGAAGCAATACACCAAGCAAGTTAATAACCTGTGTACTAGTCATATTTGAGGGAGTTCCATGAGCTCACTGAGGTCATAGACATGACATTGAAGGAATTCATCCAGTTGAAATAAAAAACAGAAGCTACAGAATTAGCACCAAAAGACAGAAATGTAACCAAGCCCGGAGATTTCCTGGCAAGAAAAAGAAGTTGTGGAAAACTCATCTTCTGCTTGTCTGGTCTAGTAAAACCTGATTGAATTATTAGAGAAAGGTAAAAAATTAAACTACAAAGATCTATTTTCAGGATTCCTACCAAGTGAACATTTTTGGATTGAACCAAAAAGCAGAGAAGTGAGGTACAGCCGATTAAAAAACAGTATATGACTTATGAAACCACTTGAATAATTCTATCTTGCCACTGTGGTTCCTTCTGAATCTTAAACTGAAGTCTACCCCTGATAAGTGCACAGAGAGTTCTCTAGTTTGTCAGAGCATGCTCACATGTCTCCTGAAGTGATTGGAGACAAAACATATATGAACAACCTCAGTAATAGTTTAAAATTTGGTTAGTTTGCTAATTGTTTCTTTTTTCTTCTTCTTTTTAGAAAAATAAACTTTTTTCTTCTCAAAGAAATAGGATGGGGTGAGTTTTTAACACAGGGTCAGGCCATCCACATTGGTCAATACAAATCTCAGTGTACTTGTAAAACAAGTACATAAGATAAAGGGGAAGAGATTGAGAACCACCACTCTGAGACTCATAGCATATTTTGAACACATTTTATTTTTCTCTTTGTATTAGTATATCAGCAAATCATATTTGTTAAAGGACAAAAGAGCAAAACATGTTTCTAATAACTTGGTGTCAAGAATTGTGGAGTGAAGTGAACACTTTTGTTTGTTTCTTCTATGTTTGAAATTCCCACTTTAAAAAGACTGGATTATTTAGAAATAGCAAATAAGTAAAAATCTTTGGGAAAAAAAAAGGGTAGAATCAGAAGATCAATAATTCTCAGCAATTTCTGATTTCATCTTACTCCCAACATATTCAGATTGACTGGTATCAACCTCTTACTCAAGATTAAAATTCTAACTACTATATTTTTAAAAATGCAAGATCTACCTGGGAAAGTCTCCCAGCCTGAGCTTTAGTCTTGGTATAAAAGTCAATCAGAGCCAGAATAAATGTTTAAAAAGAGAATAAATGAAACAAGAATATTGAGGGGAATTTAAAAATTGTTAGTGCATTTAATCAAAAGGCCAAATAATATAATGAATAACATCAGAAGATGATTAGTAATTTAGAAAATAACTCAATCATGACTTCCCTGGTCGCCCAGTGGCTAAAACCCAACACACCCAATCCAGAGGGCCCAGTTTCAATCCCTGGTCAGGGAACTTGATCCAGAAACTGCAACCAAAAAATAATATATGCTGCAACTAAGACACAGAAGAGCCAAATAAATAAATAGAAATTTAGAAAATAAATAAACTAAGTCCCTTAAAATGAAATGAAACAAGAGAATCACTGGCAAATAGAAGAGATGGTTTTTGAACTGAAAGATAGGCATACCAAATACCAGTGTCCATCCAATAGAAATTTAAGAAGAAAACAAAATATCATTAAAAAAAAAATAGAGGGCAAAGATGAAAATGTGGACTTGATTTTATCCAGCTTGCAATTTAAGAAGTTAACAAACGACAGTTTTGCTGAGACTAACAGAAGATGTGAGATGCTAGAACAGAGATAAAAGTCTTATATACTCATGACACAGCAAGCAACATGAGTATTAGTATATTTACATCAGTTTCTCTTCCTCCAAATTTTCCAAAGGGATCTGATGGGTCTAGATGGATGTCTGCTCATGCAGTAGGTGACATTATAGAAGAAAAACCTGAAGCTAAGTAACTGAAAATTGCTATCATGGGAATAAGCAAGCAGGTCTTTATAATGGAGAAAGACACTCCCCCTACCTTTTCAAGCTGTATTCAAATTTGTTTTTTGGTCTGAATGGAGACACTATCTTTATATTCCAAGGCTGTTTGCTATATATTAATAATACTTGTCAAAGATAGTAAGGAGCAAATAGTCTGTGTTTCTGCTCAGAAAAATGTGCAAAAAGTGAAAGTCTTACCAAAAATATTTTTTTACAAGCATGAAGTCATCACAAGTACATTAGAAAAAAATTCCATAAGATGAAAAAGACATAAAAACTTCAACTAAAAGTTGAATCTTCAAAGAATGTTCAGCACTGTTCAGTTGCTCAATCGTGTCTGGCTCTTTGCGACATCATGGACCCCACGGATTCCATGGATGCAGCATGCCAGACCTCCATGTCCATCACCAACTCTCGGAGCCTACTCAAACTCATTTCCACAGTGATGGAAATCCAATGATCTCATCCTCTATTGTTCCCTTCTCCTCCTGCCCTCAATTTTTTCCAGCATCAGGGTCTTTTCAGATGAGTCAGTTTTTAGCATCAGGTAGCAAAAGTATTGGAGTTTCAGCTTCAACATCAGTCCTTTCAATGAATATTCAGCACTGATTTCCTTTAGGATGGACTGGTTGGATCTCCTTGCAGTCCAAGGGACTCTCAAGAGTCTTCTCCAACACCACATTTCAAAAGCACCAATTCTTCGGCACTCAGCTTTCTTTATAGTCCAACTCTCACATCCGTACATGACCACTGGAAAAACCATAGCCTTGACTAGATGGACCTTTGTTGGCAAAGTAATGTCTCTGCTTTTGAATATGCTATCTAGGTTAGTCATAACTTTCCTTCCAAGGAGCAAGCGTCTTTTAATTTCATGGCTGCAGTCACCATCTGCAGTGATTTTTGAGCCCAGAAAAATAAAGTCTGACACTGTTTCCACTGTTTCCCCATCTATTTCCCATGAAGTGGTGGGACCAGGTGCCATGATCTTCGTTTTATGAATGTTGAGTTTTAAGCCAACTTTTTCACTCTCCTCTATCACCTTCATCAAGAGGCTTTTTAGTTCCTCTTCACTTTCTGCCTTAAGCGTGGTGTCATCTGCATATCTGAGGTTATTGATATTTCTCCCAGCAATCTGGATTCCAGCTTGTGCTTCTTACAGCCCAGCATTTCTCATGATGTACTCTGCATATAAGTTAAATAAGCAGGGTGACAATATACAGCCTTGATGTACTCCTTTTCCTATTTGGAACCAGTCTGTTGTTCCATGTCCAGTTCTAACTGTTGCTTTCTGACCTGCATACAGATTTCTCAAGAGGCAGGTCAGGTAGTCTGGTATTCCCATCTCTTTCAGAATTTTCCACAGTTTATTGTGATCCACACAGTCAAAGACTTTGGCATAGTCAATAAAGCAGAAATAGATGTTTTTCTGGAACTCGCTTTTTCCATGATCCAGCAGATGTTGGCAATTTGATCTCTGATTCCTCTGCCTTTTCTAAAACCAGCTTGAACAACTGGAAGTTCATGGTTCACATATTGCTGAAGCCTGGCTTGGAGAATTTTGAGCATTACTTTACTAGTGTGTGAGATGAGTGCAATTGTGCTGTAGTTTGAGCATTCTTTGGCATTGACTTTCTTTGGGATTGGAATAAAAACTGACCTTTTCCAGTCCTGTGGCCACTGCTGAGTTTTCCAAATTTGCTGGCATACTGAGTGCAGCACTTTTACAGGATCATCTTTCAGGATTTGAAAGAACTCAACTGGAATTCCATCATCTCCACTAGCTTTGTTCATAGTGATGCTTTCTAAGGCCCACTTGACTTCACATTCCAGGATGTCTGGCTCTAGGTCAGTGATCACACCATCGTGATTATCTGGGTCATAAAGATCTTTTTTGTACAGTTCTTCTGTGTATTCTTGCCACCTCTTCTTAATATCTTCTGCTTCTCTTAGGTCCATACCATTTCTGTCCTTTATCGAGCCCATCTTTGCGTGAAATGTTCCCTTGGTATCTCTAATTTTCCTGAAGAGATCTCTAGTCTTTCCCATTCTGTTGTTTTCCTCTATTTCTTTGCCTTGATCACTGAGGAAGGCTTTCTTATCTTTCCTTGCTATTCTTTGGAACTCTGCATTCAGATGCTTATATATTTCCTTTTCTCTTTTGCTTTTCACTTCTATTCTTTTTACAGCTATTTGTAAGGCCTCCCCAGACAGCCATTTTGCTTTTTTGCATTTCTTTTCCATGGTGATGGTCTTGATCCCTGTCTCCTGTACAATGTCACGAACCTCAGTCCATAGTTCATCAGGCACTCTATCTATTCAGATCTAGGCCCTTAAACCTATTTCTCACTTCCACTGTATAATCATAAGGGATTTGATTTACGTCATACCTGAATGGTCTAGTGGTTTTCCCTACTTTCTTCAATTTCAGTCTGAATTTGGCAATAAGGAGTTCATGGTCTGAGCCACAGTCAGTTCCAGGTCTTGTTTTTGTTGGCTGTGTAGAGTTTCTCCATCTTTGGCTGCAAAGAATATAATCAATCTGATTTCAGTTTTGACCATCTGGTGATGTCCATGTATAGAGTCTTCTCTTGTGTTGTTGGAAGAGGGTGTTTGCTATGACCAGTGCATTTTCTTGGCAAAACTCTATTAGTCTTTGCCCTGCTTAATTCTGTATCCCAAGGCCAAATTTGCCTGTTACTCCAGGGGTTTCTTGACTTCCTACTTTTTGTATTCCAGTCCCCTATAATGAAAAGGACATCTTTTTTGGGTGTTCATTCTAAAAGGTCTTGTAGGTCTTCATAGAACCATTCAACTTCAGCTTCTTCAGCGTTACTGGTGGGGGAATAGACTTGGATTACTGTGATATTGAATTATTTGCCTTGGAAATGAACAGAGATCATTCTGTCGTTTTTGAGATTGCATCCAAGTACTGCATTTCGGACTCTTTTGTTGACCATGATGGCTACTCCATTTCTTCTGAGGGATTCCTGCCCGCAGTAGTAGATATAATGGTCATCTGAGTTAAATTCACCCATTCCAGTCCATTTGAGTTCACTGATTCCTAGAATATCGACGTTCACTCTTGCCATCTCTTGTTTGACCACTTCCAATTTGCCTTGATTCATGGACCTGACATTTCAGGTTCCTATGCAATATTGCTTTTACAGCATTGGACTTTGCTTCTATCACCAGTCACATCCACAACTAGGTATTGTTTTTTCTTTGGCTCCATCCCTTTATTCTTTCT
>NW_011494635.1:11918224-11924450 GCF_000754665.1 Bison bison bison
CAATATTGCTCTTTACAGCATTGGACTTTGCTTCTATCACCAGTCACATCCACAACTAGGTATTGTTTTTTCTTTGGCTCCATCCCTTTATTCTTTCTGGGGTTATTTCTCCACTGATCTCCAGTAGCATATTGGGCACCTACTGACCTGGGGAGTTCCTCTTTTAGTATCCTATCATTTTGCCTTTTCATACTGTTCATGGGGTTCCCAAGGCAGGAATACTGAAGTGGTTTGCCATTCCCTTCTCCAGTGGACCACATTCTGTCAGACTTCTCCACCAAGACCCGCCCGTCTTGGGTGACCCCACGGGCATGGCTTAGTTTCATTGAGTTAGACAAGGCTGTGGTCCTAGTGCGATTAGATTGACTAGTTTTCTGTGAGTATGTTTTCAGTGTGTCTGCCCTCTGATGCCCTCTTGCAACACCTACTGTCTTACTTGGGTTTCTCTTACCTTGGACGTGGGGTATCTCTTCACGGCTGCTCCAGCAATGCGCAGCCGCTGCTCCTTACCTTGGACGAGGGGTATCTCCTCACTGCCACCCCTTCTGACCTTGAATGTGGAATAGCTCCTCTACGCCCTCCTGTGCGTACACAGCCACCCCTCCTTGGAGGTGGGGTTGCTTCTCCTGGCAGCCGCCCCTGGCCCCTAGCATGGGGTAGGTCCTCTCGGCTGCCGCCCCTGACCTCGGACATGGGGTAGCTCCTCTCGGCTGTTCCTACACAGTTGCAGCCTGGCACTCTCGGCCGCTGCCCCTGACCTCGGACGTGGGGTAACTCCTCTTGGCCGCCTCCTCTTGGGTATGGGGTCCTCCCGGCTTCTGCCCCTGACCTCGGACGTGGGGCAGCCGCCCGTGCTAAATGCTGAATATTTCATCATATATGCATATGTACATATATCATAATTTATTCATTCTTTCATCCATTCCATAACAAAACAAACAAACAAGGTGGTTTTCAAAATGGTCAAAGAACATGAATAGTAATTTTCTCAAGTCCTATTCTTAGTGTTTTCACATATACCATATCACATTAGCCTCTAAACCTTTGCCATTAGAATGTAGTCAGATTTATTAAATTTGAATTTACAAGAGCTCCAGGTGCTTCATGGGCAGTAAAGTTAAGGAACCAACCACTGTTATAAGAAACATTTTGAGGTGGGAATTTTTGTGTGTTAAAAGGGGATTCCCAGGTGGCTCACTGGTAAAGAATCTGCCTGCCAATGCAGGATACTCAGGAGATAAAGATTTGATCCCTGGGTTGGGAAGACCCCCTGGAGTACAAAATAGCAATCCATTCCAGTATTCTTGCCTGGAAAATTTCATGGACAGAGGAGCCTGGTGGCCTAAGTTCATGGGGTCGCAAAGAATTGAACATGACTGAGCAACTGAGCACACACACAATGCGAAAATAACAGCCACAGATGCACTGCCTTGTCCAAGTGGTAAGTCAAGATTTCAAACCCATGTACTCTTTATCTAAAGGTCATGTATTTGTATTTTGATTTTTCTTTTTTTGCTTCCTTAATATTCAATTTTAACAATCCAACAGAAGGTACTTATTAACCACCAACTTTGTACAAAATACTGTCCTTGGGAATGTGTCTAATATAACCATAATTTCAGTTGAAGCTACAATCCATATCTTCTATTCAGAAGTTAAAATTAAAAAGAAGCAAAATTGTCCGTCTGGAGGGTGGGTGTCAGGCTCTCCTCCTTGCAATTCACTGCCAAGGAGGATGTGAGCTGGAGTGGGACACTGCTTAGAGCACTACTGAGCTATGATCAGGGTAGGACAGTCTGTGCAACAAAGACAAATCAGGGCTTTCCTGGTGACTCAGTGGTAAAGAATCTGCCTGCCAATTCAGGAGACCTGGGTTCAAATCCTGGCCCAAGAAGATCCCACGTGGGGAGGATCAACTAAGCCTGTGTGCCACAACTACTGAGCCCAAGCTCTAGAGCCTAGCAGCCACAAGTACTGAAGCCTGCACACCCTAGAGTCTGTGCTCCACAGCAAGAGAAGCCACTGCAATGAGAAGCCCACACACAGCAACTCACCACAACTAGAGAAAAGCCCACGCAGCAACAAAGACCCAGTACAGCCATAAATTAAATAAAAATTATTTTTTTAAAGTGTCAGATATTAGTTTCTCTATCTGATCAATTTAAAAGAAGTTATTATTTGAAAAGTACTGTGATTGCTCAGCCACTGAACATGAGATTATGATTTATCTTTGAATTTGTTGTTGTTGTGTTTGTTTCAGAGTCAGTGGCTAACAGAAGGGAAAATATTCAGCTAAATTTTTTGAGACATCTTGGTATGAGAACAAGTTTAGTTATTTTGTCCTATTTCTTGACCTGGAGAAGGGTTTTTTACTTATGCTTGATGTTTAGCAGTGTTGTGATCAAAGAACATGCTTCCCTTGCCTTAGGATAACTTACATCATCTATCTTGTCTGGCAATTTCTAGCTCATCTTTTTGTTCCAGTACCATAAAACCACACACCTCATGGGACCCTGGGAAACTGAGCAAAATAAAATGTATTTGCATTCATTTTGTGTCCTACTTTGCCACTTACATTATGGAGGAAATGAATACTCTATTAAAAGGATATTAAATGCTAGTAGATCAAAACACTGAGTTGGATAAAAACCATAGAAGAAAAAATCATAGATTCTTGCCAGGTTTTGTCATTCTGGAGAACTCTGGGTATGTTTTATAATTTTTCTATCTTGTTCTCTCATTATGGTGCCTGATACACTATTTCTTCACCAATTGAAGGGCAAGTTTAGGTATGGGCTGTTCTAAAAGCCATTGGCAAACACAATGGACAAGGATTTCCAATTCTAACTACATAATGCTGCTCATTTCTTGAAATATTCTAGACAATTTCTATCCATTGTCTCTATCTTGGACAGAAGTGGAATTGAGCAGTCTACTGAGAAGACAGAAAACATAAACAGAGCATTTGAGATTATCCTAAATTCAGTGACTGAACTGTTACATTTTCTTTTCAGTTATTAGAGCTTTGATGGCTTACTTGTCTCATATTCAAAGGAAGTAATATGCATATAACTGTATTCTTTGGCATATTGAATAAAGAGAATATTTTTAGATAAATTTTTATTGTATATATTACATAGGAAATTGCATATTTATCAGTATTGGGGAAATAGTAGATATCTTTTTTAAAACCTATCTATATGCCTCACAGTGTTTTAGGCACTTAACATGTTCTCACTAATCTAAATGGCATAACTAATTAAATAGACACTTATTTTTTTTCCAATCTTCTAGGTAAGAAAACAAATTAAGAGGGGCTATTACTCTTCTGAGGTCATACAGCTAAAAATATTGTGATACTGACTCTAAAGCATATACATTGGGTTGACCAAAAACAAAAATTTCATTTAGGATTTTTCATAAGTTCTCAATCCAAATGAACTTTTGGCCAACCCCATACTTGCCTTGATTGGGCATTCCACCTTTTTCTAAGTACAGAGGATATTATATTATAATAATGTCACTTTAAAAACATTTATATGACATATAAATTACCTTATTCATGTGCACATTCTAATATATTTAATGAATAAATGAACTTGTAAGTTTAGAAATGGTGCATGGTATAATAGTAAATACCATATTATTGCACAAACTATTTAGAAATTGTTGTGATCACAGTTGTTGATCAAGAATTGATTGCACTGAATAGATGTGCTACTGAGTCCAAGCTCATATTGCTCACTGCGTGATAGGCAAATAATTTGATAGACAAGGTATCGAGGCAAGGAATAGTGATTTTATTTGAAAAGCCAGCACACTAAGAAGATAGCAGACTAGTGTCTTAAAGAATCATCTTCCTCGGATCAGAATTCAAGTTTACTTTATACTAAAAGGGGAGCAGCTGTGACTGATTGCTGCAAACTTTTCAGTGTTGGCCAGATTCTGGAGAGGATGAATCCTTTGCTCTTGCAGATGCCCATGTAGATCTGGTCATAATGCTTCTGTAAACCTCCAGCAAGAGAAATGCTATTTTCATTTTATAGCCTTTTATCTCTATATAAAAGAAAAGTGTTATATCCTTAAAGGTAAAGCCTCAGAGGCAGAGCCTTGAGAATGAGCTATCATGTACTTTTCAGGCTATCGGTAACATTTTTTACAAAGGTGAAAAGCAGAGCCAGCATGACTAAGTACAGACAACAGAGAAAAAAGTTTAAAAAAAATAGGGCCAAAATGGAGTTAGTTTTATTCTTCCCTGTTACAGATGTACTGCTGCTGCTGTTGCTGCTGCTAAGTTGCTTCAGTCATGTCTGACTCTGTGCGACCCCATAGATGGCAGCCCATCAGGCTCCCCCGTCCCTGAGATTCTCCAGGCAAGAACACTGGAGTGGGTTGCCATTTCCTTCTCCAATGCATGAAAGTGAAAAGTGAAAGTGAAAAGTGAAAGTGAAGTCGCTCAGTCCTGTTGGACTCTTAGTGACCCCATGGACTGCAGCCCACCAGGCTCCTCCGTCCATGGGATTTTCTAGGCAAGAGTACTAGAGTGGGGTGCCATTGCCTTCTCCAACAGATGTACAGATTATACTAATTATTGTACTAAATTGATGGCACAATTTGCTGGAACTGGACCAGTCTTTCATGGACAGAGTCATACTGCCATGCAATCATGTGCAGAAATGTCCACCTAGTTCAACCCCTCTCTATGATATAAAAGTTCACTGGATATTGTAAGGCAGTATTAGTTCTAATTTTGCTATGGTAAATAATTAGCTATGGAATTGTGACAAATATTTTCACTTTCCTGGTCCTCCTTAGCTGAATTTTAATAATGATGGGATGGATTTCTATCAGCTGAGAATCTTTTTATTTTAGGGAAAGGAAAACTCTCTTAAATTCAATCCAAACAGAAAATTTATTAGTCTAAAGAACTAAAACATCAAGGAGTAAATTGATTGTAATGAACTGTTTGATTAAAACTTAATTAAACAGATCTGATCTCTCACTTCCTTCCCTTTTCTTCAACCCTACCCTATGTAGTAGAAAAACCAGATCCCAGAATTGCCAATATGACATTATTCTTTGTGCCTGTAGTCTCTGAAGTTAAAAAAAAAAAAAATCCTTCCCCAAGAGATACTTCAAAAGCCATTCCATCTACGTGGATTGGTCCAACTCAGACTATATGTCTTTTTCTGCCTATTGATGTAAATCTCATTGGCCAGGCCTGGGTTACATGCCCACTCCAGAAATGACCAGGAAACTGAGTCCTATATGAATCACATTAACAAAAGGGGAAAGAGGAGTGATTCTCCTAAAGGAAGAGACTAGCCATGCTTTCAGAAGAAGAAAGGTTGGCAGTGAAAACGAATCAACATTTATACCAATTTAAATCTAGTTCATCTCTTACAGACTCTTCAGCTGCCAAGATTTAATATTATATGCAATATTTGAAAAATAAATGTAGTAGGGAAGAACAAATATGCCTCCATATGAGATCTCTTCCTTTTACTTTAACCTTTGTGCTCTGTTGCCTGTGTTTAGTCAGGCTGGCTCTGTAACTTTTGTAAAAAAAAAAAAAAAGAAAGAAAGAAAAATGTTGCCTACAGCATAATATACAGGGTAGCCTATTCTCAGGGTTCTGACCTTTACCAGTTCATTCATATAGGGTTAAAAAGTTCCAGAACAGAGAATAACATTTGACTTGTTAGAGGTTTATAGAAACATCATGACCTGACCTATGTGGACAGTTGAAATAACAAAAGAATCTGACCCTAAGAAGTTTTAAACAACTAACTATGCCCCCCCGCTCCTTAGTTTGCCTTTAAAAGTGCTTTGCTGAAAACCTTGAAGTTCAGGATTTCTTTAGGCATGCATCTCCTTTCATGCTTCTGCAATAAACCTTTCTCTGCTACAAACCAACATTTTGGTTTGTATGGCCTCACTGTTCGTCAGGCACATGAACTTGTATTTGGTGATAGATGCAATTTTAAAGTAAAGAAATGAATGATCCATTTGAGAAACATACTTAACTTTTGAATTATTAAATCAGCACTTCTTTTATATCAACTAATTTATGTCTATCTTTATCACATTGGCATACATAAACTGGAAAAATGACTTTTTCTAATTGGTCAAAAGTCCTACCTTAGGACATATGGACTGTAGATAGTCATCAGACAAAAAACAGGATAATCTCTTAATCCTTCTGCAGAGGTATCTTGGACGGGGG
>NW_011494635.1:11924550-11928271 GCF_000754665.1 Bison bison bison
AACAAGCAAATATATTCCTTTTGTTTTTACAGGTAAAAAGTAAGAACAATTGTATATACCAGAAGAAACTGAAGGGAAATTTGTCAGATAAGGATCTGTTTAGTTAAGGAGGCCCTGGTATTACACAGTTACATTTATGTAACCTGTGTCACATTTTGCACTTCAGGAGATTGTCATTAAGTAGAAGAAAGTAATACTTTCTTTGTTGCTTGTAGACCCCTGTGTATAGTTCCCCCTGCTGCTGCTAAGTCACTTCAGTCATGTCCAACTCTGTGCGACCCCATAGACGGCAGCCCACCAGGCTCCCCCATCCCTGGGATTCTCTAGGCAAGAACACTGGAGTGGGTTACCATTTCCTCTCCAAAGCATGAAAGTGAAAAGTGAAAGTGAAGTCGCTCAGTCGTGTCAGACCCTCAGCGACCCCATGGACTGCAGCCTTCCAGGCTCCTCGGTCCATGGGATTTTCCAGGCAAGAGTACTGGAGTGAGGTGCCATTGCCTTTAGTTCCCCCAGACTTCATTTTTTTCCTACTTTGTGCTCTGGCCATGGTGCTGAATGCTGAAGGTCCACACCTTGGTCAGCCCAGGGTTGACTTGAAAAGTGCAGGCTCAAATTATAGATTCAAAGCCACTATGGGTACTTACATTTTGAAGGAAAGCGATAGTCTCTGACTTTTTTGAGAAAGAGGAGAATTAATGACATATGATAAGGCAGAGACCTTGAATGGAAGGAATGTTGTGCTATTGACTGTAAATCAGAAAAGAGTATTTATCATTTCCTTCTTATAAAACTATGGTTAATGTTTCCAATTCAGTATCACCCAGAGTCCTTAATTAATTTGTAGAACAGATTAATTATAGAAACTACTTACATTAGTAAGGAAAAAGGCTCACACTACCTTGAATCAAAAAAACAAAAAACAAACAAACAAAAAAACCTTCCTTAGAGTGTAAGTTCAATGTGCACACAGTTTTATTTGTTTTGTATGCCACTACTGCATCCCTACTCATCAAACTATCCCACACACAGAAAACACTAAACAATGTTTTTTTTACTTAAAGAGATTTTTTTCTCATCTTTTGGTCACTTATATTGAACAAGTCACTATGCTACTTGTCCCGTTTTCTTTTTATATAAGATATTCTTGGATAATACGGTTAGGTGATGATTAAGTGAGCATATATGAAGCATATTAGAGTCTCATGTAATTGTCACTAAATTATTCAACAGAAAAGAGAAGATGAAATACATTCTCATGATTTCATTTTCAGAATGAAAATGTCTTTCTTAATACTCAGAGTTTTTAATTCATATTAGAGTCCAAAAATTCAAAAAAAAAAAGAAAACATCAATGCATGGTATCTTTAATATCATGAAATTGACTGCTAATCCCATTTCAACTTTTATAGATACATTTACTATAACCTTCTAAATAAGGCAACGTGAATGTGAATGGTAAATAATCCTTTTTTTGTTGTTCAGTTGCTAAGTTATGTCTGACTCTTTGTGACCCCATGAACTGCAGCACATCAGGTTTCCTTGTCCTTCACTATTTCCCTAAGTTTCCTCAAACTCATGTGCATTGAGTAAGTGATAACATCTAACCATCTCATCCTCAGTTGCCCCCCTTGTCCTCTTGAAGCAGGGTCTTTTCTCATGAGTTGTTTCTTCCCATCAGGTGGCCAAAATATTAGAGCTTCAGCATCAGTCCTTCCAATGAATAGTCAGGGTTGATTTCCTTTAGGATTGACTGGTTTGATCTCCTAGCTGTCCAAGAGACTATCAAGAGTCTTTTCCAGCACCACAGGATGTGAGAGTTGGACCATAAAGAAGGTTGAGCACTGAAGAATATGGCTGCTCAACCTTCTTTATGGTCCAACTCTCACATCCGTATATGACCACTGGAAAAACCATAGCTTTGACTAAACAGACCTTTGTCAGCAAACTCCCTGCTTTTTACTAGGCTGTCTAGGTTTGTCATAGCTTTTCTTCCAAAGAGCATCTTTTAATTTATTGGCTGCAGTCACCATCTGCAGTGATTTTGGAGCCCAAGAAATTGTAATCTATCACTGTTTCCACTTTTTCCCCATCTATTTGCCTTCAAGTAGTGAGACTTGATGCCATGATCTTAGTTTTTTCAATCTTTAGTTCCTCTTCACTTTCCACCATTAAAGTAGCATCATCTGCATATCTGAGGCTACTGAAATTTCCCCCAGCAACCTTGACACCAGCTTCTGAGTCATCCAGTCCAGCATTTCACATGATGTACTTTGCCTATAAGTTAAATAAGCAGGGTGACAATACACATACAGCCTTGATGTATGCCTTTCTCCCAGTTTTGAACCAGTCTGTAGTTCCATGTCTGATTCTAACAGTTGCTTCTTATACTCCATACAGGTTTCTCAAGAGGCAGGTAAGGTGGTCTGGTATTCCCATCTCCTGAAGAATTTTCCACAGTTTGCTGTGATCCACACATCAAAGTCTTTAGCATAGTCAGTGAAGAAGAAGCAGATGTTTTAGAGGAAGTTTAAAAATGAACTTTGAGAGTTGCCAACTAAGATAGAAATACTTAATATAATTCAATTAGATATTAAATAGTGTAGAAATCATTGAAATATTAGTAAGAAAAAATGAAATGAGTAAATCAGAAATATTAAAATAAAATTATATGTTAGCTAAAAATCATTTTTAAGGACAGGGTGAGGTGGAGCCCAGTCAGCCAGGCTATGGTGTGTTCGATAGATATGGACAGGGGGGCTGGAAGGATTCCTATCAGTTCAAGGAGCTGGGTCAGTCACATACACACACACACACACACACACACACACACACACACACAGGCAGACACACACACAAATCACTTTCAGGGAAAACTGTTAGTAACAAAGATATTTGATACATCCAACAGATGTATCTGTGCCTGAGTGACTACATCCCCAAATAATTCTGTCAGTATGTTTTATACAATAGAAAAATCACATTTGTTCAATGTTATGGCAATTTGAAAAAAGCTTAGTTACCACAGCTTTCTTATCCATTCATCTGCTGATGGACATCTAGGTTGCTTCCATGTCCTGGCTATTATAAACAGTGCTGCGATGAACATTGGGGTACACGTGTCTCTTTCAATTCTGGTTTCCTAGGTGTGTATGCCCAGCAGTGGGATTGCACGGAGGTGGGAGGGGGGTTCAGGATGGGGAACATGTGTTCACCCGTGGCAGATGCATGTTGATGTGTGGAAAAACCAATATAATATTGTAAAGTAAAAAAATAAAAATACTTTGACCACCTAAAAAAAAAAAGCTTACTTACTGCTTAAATGAAAATTCTGCCTACAATGTTATCAAATTATTCAGCAATTCTAGATTAAGCATATTTTATTTCACTTCAAAATGCTTCTGTCAAATTTTCTTCTGTTAGAAGAAATATACTATTTCTAAGTTTTTTGTTTTAATATTATTATAGGGTTCAGTTCAATTCAGTTCAGTCATTCAGACATGTCTGACTCTTTGTGACCCCATGAATCGCAGCACACCAGGCCTCCCTGTCCATCACAAACTCCCGGAGCTCACTCAGACTCAAGTCCATCGAGTCAGTGATGCCATCCAGCCATCTCATCCTCTGTTCTCCCCTTCTCCTCCTACCCCCAATCCCTCCCAGCATCAGAGTCTTTTCCAATGAGTCAACTCTTCGAATGAGGTGGCCAAAGTACTGGAGTTTC
>NW_011494635.1:11928555-11930987 GCF_000754665.1 Bison bison bison
GTTTCCACTGTTTCCCCATCTATTTCCCATGAAGTGATGGGACCAGATGCCATGATCTTCATTTTCTGAATGTTGAGCTTTAAGCCAACTTTTTCACTCTCCTCTTTCACTTTCATCAAGAGGCTTTTTAGTTCCTCTTCACTTTCTGCCATAAGGGTCGTGTCATCTGCATATCTGAGGTTATTGATATTTCTCCCGGCAATCTTGATTCCAGCTTGTGTTTCTTCCAGTCCAGCGTTTCTCATGATGTACTCTGCATATAAGTTAAATAACCAGGGTGACAATATACAGCCTTGACGTACTCCTTTTCCTGTTTGGAACCAGTCTGTTGTTCCGTGTCCAGTTCTAACTGTTGCTTCCTGACCTTCATACACCAGGAAATTTCATATACACACACATGGTGGTCCTGAGCACCCCTTAAGTATCTTCCCCCAATGTCAGTGTCTTTCATAACTAATAATAAAATATCAATGCCACAAAATTGAGTTAATACAAACCATGGACCCTTTTCAGAATTTTACAAGTCACACATGCATTCATGTGTGTGTATGTACAGTTCTATCCCATTTTATTAAATATGACGCTGCATGAAGCTACCACTACAATCAAGATGAAGAATTGTTTTATCCCACATTAAAACCTTATAGCCACCTACATCACTTACTTCTGAAGCCCTATAGCCTTGAAATCACCAATCTGTTTTTCATCCCTATAATTACAGTATTTCAGAAATGTTATTTGAATTGGTTCATACACTATGGACTGAACTGTGGACTGAACTATGAACTGAAGTTCAGAACAGTGTACAAGAGGCAGTAATCAAAACCATTTCAAAGGTAAAGAAATGCAAGAAGGCAAAGCATTTGTCTGAGGAGGCTTAACAAATAGCTGAAGAAAGAAGAAATATGAAAGGCAAGGAAAAAAGGGAAAGATACACCCAACTGAATACAGAGTTCCAGAGACTAGCAAGGAAAGATAAGACTGCCTTAAGTGAACAATGCAAAGAAATAGAGGGGGGAATATCGTGGTAAAAACTAGAGATCTTTTCAAGAAAATTGGAGATATCAGGGGAGCATTTCATGCAAGAATGGGCATGATAAAGAACAGAAATTGTAAGGACCTATCAGAAGCAGAAGAGATTAAAAAGAGGTGGCAAGAATACACAGAAGAACTATACAAGAAAGGTGTTAATGACCCAGATAGCCACAGTGGTGTGGTCACTCACCTAGAGCCAGAGACCTTGGAGTGTGAAGTCAAGTGGCCCTCAGGAAGTTTTACTATGAACAAAGCTAGTGGGGGTGATGGAATTCCAGCTGAGCTATTTCAAATCCTCAAAGATGATGCTGTGCAAGTACCACACTCACTATGCCAGGGAATTTGGAAAACTCAGCAGTGGCCACAGACAGGAAGAGCTCAGATTTATTCCAATCCCAAGGAAACTCAATGCCAAATAATATTCAAACTACTGTACAGTCTATCATTTCACATACTAGCATGACTATAATCAAAATCCTTCAAGCTAGGTTCCAGCAATATGTGAACTGAGAGCTCCCAGATGTACAAGGAAGGTTTCAAAGAGGCAAAAGAACCAGTACTCAAACTCTCTCTCTCTTTATTTTTTTATTATTTTTTAATTTTTTTTACTTTACAGTATTGTATTGGTTTTGCCATACATCAACATGCATCCACCACGGGTGTACATGTGTTCCCCATCCTGAACCCCTTACCTCTCTCCCCATACCATCCCTCTGGGTCATCCCAGTGCACCAGCCCCAAGCTTCCTGTATCCTGCATTGAACCTGGACTGGCAATTCGTTTCTTATATGATATTATACATGTTCTAATGCCATGCTCCCAAATCATCCCCCCTCCCTCTCCCACAGAGTCCAAAAGACTGTTCTATACATCTGTGTCTCTTTTGCTGTCTCGTATACAGGGTTATCGTTACCATCTTTCTAAATTCCATATATATGCATTAGTATAGTGTATTGGTGTTTTTCTTTCTGGTTTACTTCACTCTGTATAATAGGCTCCAGTTTCATCCACCTCATTAGAACTGATTCAAATGTATTCTTTTTAATGGCTGAATAATACTCCATTGTGTATATGTACTACAGCTTTCTTATCCATTCGTCTGCTGATGGACATCTAGGTTGCTTCCATGTCCTGGCTATTATAAACAGTGCTGCAATGAACATTGGGGTACACGTGTCTCTTTCCATTCTGCTTTCCTCGATGTGTATGCCCAGCAGTGGGATTGCTGGATCATAAGGCAGTTCTATTTCCAGTTTTTTAAGGAATCTCCACACTGTTCTCCACAGTGGCTGTACTAGTTTGCATTCCCACCAACAGTGTAAGAGGGTTCCTTTTTCTCCACACCCTCTCCAGCATTTATTGCTTGTAGATTTTTGGATCGCAGCCATTCTGACTGG
>NW_011494635.1:11931087-11939942 GCF_000754665.1 Bison bison bison
GCAGCCATTCTGACTGGTGTGAAATGGTACCTCACTGTGGTTTTGATTTGCATTTCTCTGATAATGAGTGATGTTGAGCATCTTTTCATGTGTTTGTTAGTCATCTGTATGTCTTCTTTGGAGAAATGTCTATTTAGTTCTTTGGCCCATTTTTTGATTGGGTCATTTATTTTTCTGGAATTGAGCTGTAGGAGTTGCTTGTATATTTTTGAGATTAGTTGTTTGTCAGTTGCTTCATTTGCTATTATTTTCTCCCATTCTGAAGGCTGTCTTTTCACCTTGCTTATAGTTTCTTTTGTTGTGCAGAAGCTTTTAATTTTAATTAGGTCCCATTTGTTTATTTTTGCTTTTATTTCCAATATTCTGGGAGGTGGGTCATAGAGGATCCTGCTATGGTGTATGTCGGAGAGTGTTTTGCCTATATTCTTCTCTAAGACTTTTATAGTTTCTGTTCTTATATTTAGATCTTTAATCCATTTTGAGTTTATTTTTGTGTATGGTGTTAGAAAGTGTTCTAGTTTCATTCTTCTACAAGTGGTTGACCAGTTTTCCCAGCACCACTTGTTAAAGAGATTGTCTTTTCTCCACTGTATATTCTTGCCTCCTTTGTCAAAGATAAGGTGTCCATAGGTGTGTGGGTTTATCTCTGGGCTTTCTATTTTGTTCCATTGATCTATATTTCTGTCTTTGTGCCAGTACCATACTGTCTTGATGACTGTGGCTTTGTAGTAGAGCTGAAGTCAGGCAGGTTGATTCCTCCAGTTCCATTCTTCTTTCTCAAGATTGCTTTGGTGATTCAAGGTTTTTTGTATTTCCATACAAATTGTGAAATTATTTGTTCTAGCTCTGTGAAAAGCTACCATTGGTAGCTTGATAGGGATTGCATTGAATCTATAGATTGCTTTGGGTAGTACACTCATTTTCTCTATATTGATTCTTCCAATCCATTAACATGGTATATTTCTCCATCTATTAGTGTCCTCTTTGATTTCTTTCATCAGTGTTTTATGGTTTTCTATATATAGGTCTTTAGTTTCTTTAGGTAGATATATTCTTAAGTATTTTATTCTTTTTGTTTTAATGGTGAATGGAATTGTTTCCTTAACTTCTCTTTCTATTTTCTCATTATTAGTGTATAGGAATGCAAGGGATTTCTTTGTGTTGATTTTATATCCTGCAACTTTACTATATTCATTGATTAGCTCTAGTAATTTTCTGGTGGAGTCTTTAGGGTTTTCTATGTAAAGGATCATGTCATCTGCAAACAGTGAAAGTTTTACTTCTTCTTTTCCAATTCAAACTCTCAACATTCATTGGATCAGGGAGAAAGCAGAAGGTTCCAAAAAACCATCTACTTCTGCTTCATTGACTATTCTAAGATCTTTGACTGTGAAGATCACAACAAACTGAAAAATTCCTTGCTGCTAAGTCGCTTCAGTCATGTCCGACTCTGTGCGACCCCATAGATGGCAGCCCACCAGGCTCCCCCATCCCTGGGATTCTCTAGGCAAGAACACTGGAGTGGGTTGCCATTTCCTTCTCCAATGCATGAAAGTGAAAAGTGAAAGTGAGGTCGCTCAGTCGTGTTCCACTCTTAGCAACTCCATGGACTGTAGCCCACCAGGCTCCTCCATCCATGGAATTTTCCAGGCAAGAGTACTGGAGTGGGGTGCCATTGCTTTCTCCAGAAAAAAAATCATTAGGAGATAAAAGTACCAGACCACTTAACCTATATTCTTCTTGAACCTGTATGTAGTTCAAGAAGCAACAGTTAGAACCAGACATGGAACAATGGCCTGGTTCCAACTCAGGAAAATTGTATGACAAGACTGTATATTGTCATCCTGCATATTTAACTTATTTGCAGAGTACATCATGTGAAATAACAGGCTGGATGAGTCACAAGCTGAAATCAAGATTACTGGGAGAAATATCAGCAACCTTAGATATGCAGATGATACCACTCTAATGGCAAAAAGTGAAGAGGAACTAAAGAACCTGTTAATGAGGGTGAAAGAAGAGAGTGAAAAAACTGGCATGAAACTCAACATTGTACACCCTTGGCGGATTCATGTTGATGTATGGCAAAACCAATACAATATTGTAAAGTAATTAGCCTCTAATTAAAGTAAATAAATTAAAAAAAAAAAAAAACAGGAAAACTGATATTGTGGCATCTGGTCCTCACTTCATGACAAATAGAAGGGGGGAAAGTGGAAGCAATGACAGATTGTATTTTCTTGGGCCCCAAAGTCACTGTGGATGGTGACTGCAGCCATGAAATTAAAAGACACTTCCTCCTTGGAATGAAAGTTTTGAGAAACCTAGAAAGCATATTTAAAAAGCAAAGACGTCATTTTGCTGACAAAGGAATATATAATCAAAGCTATAATTTTCTCAGTAGTCATGTAAGAATATAAGAGTTGGATCATAAAGAAGGTTGAGTGACAAAGAATTGCTGTTTTTGAACTGTGGTACTGGAGAAGACTCTTGAGAATCCCTTGGACAACAAGGAGATCAAACCAGTCAATCCTAAAGGAAATCCACCCTGAATATCCATTGGAAGGACTAGTGCTGAAGCTGAAGCTCCAATACTTTGGCCACGTGATGCAAAGAGCAAACACATTAGAAAAGACTCTGATGATGGAAAAAATTGAAGGCAAAAGGAGAAGGGAGTAGCATAAGATGAGATGGTTAGATAGCATCACCAACTCAATGAATGTGGATTTTAGCAAACTCTGGGAGAGCATGGAGAACAGGGAAGCTTGGTGTGCTACAGTCCATGGAGTCACAAAGAGTCAGACTAGACTTAGGGACTGAACAATGACATGGAGGAACATAGATACAGTTCAATTCATCAGTCCTCTAAAACTAGAGCAGTGAAGTGAGTGAATTTGCTGGGTAAAAGTTCCCATAACAAACTATAAGGGAAAGCAAGCTTAATCAGAAAGGAGCTAGCTGAAAAACAACAACATACTGCATTGTCTGAGTATGTCGTAATTTATTCATTCATTATCCTACTGAAGGACATTCGGTGTTTTCAAAGTACAGGCTGTTATCCTTAATGCTGTTATAAACATCAATATGCAGAGTTTTTTGTGGACATAAGTTTGAAATAAAAGCTTCCCTTCTAGTAAATACCAAAGAAAATAATTGCTGGATCATACTGTAAGAGGATATATTGTTTTGTAAGAAAGCACTAAATCATCTTCCAAGGTGACTGTATCATTTTGCATTTTCACAAGCAGTGAATTAGAATCCTTGTTACTCCACATCTTGCCAATATTTGATGGCGTTAGCGTACCAGATTTGGTCATTCTAAAGGTGTGTGTTAGGTCATTCTAATAGATATTTCATTACTTCTTTAATTTGCATTTACTTGGTGATACATCTGTTCAAATGCTTGTTTGCTACCTATAGATTTTTTTAGTGAGATTTTAAAGACTTTGGCTAATTTTTAAATTGTTTTTTTTTCTTATGGTTGAATTTTGGATAATCATTCTTTATCATATGTGTCTTTGCAATAGTTTCACCAAGACTTTGGCATATCATCATAATCTCTTGACCCTGTATTTCACAACACAGAAGTATCTTTTTAAAATTCTACTGAGTCCATATTATCATTTATTTCTCTCATGGATTTTGTCTTCAGTGTTATAACTGAAATGTTATTGTCATTGTTGTTTTTTGGTTGCCCAGTCATGTCCGACTCTTTGTGACCCCATGGACTGCAGCACGCCAGGCCTCCCTGTTCCTCATCATCTCCTTAAGTTTGCCCAGTTTCATGTCCATTGCATCAGTGATGCCATCCCCATCTAACCCTCTGACACCCACTTCTCCTTCTGCCCTCAATCTTTCCCAGTATCAGGGACTTTACCAAAGAGTCAGCTGTTCATAACAGATGACCAAGATACTGGCTCACTGTTATGCACAAGGTCATCTAGTTTCTGGGAGTTTTGTAGTGTTGTCTTTTACATTTAAATATGTGATATATTTTGAGTAAAATTTTGTGAAAAGTGTAAGATCTGTCTGTGAATTTATTTTTCATGTGAATGTCCAGTTGTTCTAGCACAACAGTGTGACCTTTATTACTTTATCAAAGATCATCCATCTGTACTTAGGTGCACCTATTTCTGACCTCCATACTCTATTCCATTAATCTATATCCTTTCATCAGTACCTTATTGTCTTGATTACTGTGGTTTTATAAGAGGTCAGTTAATGTCAATCCTTCAACATTGTTATTCAATATTGTATTTACTATTATTCTAGGTTTTCTGCCTCTTATTTTGCAGGGGATTAGATATTTTATTATTACTAGTATTGTTTATTTATTAATTTTTTTAATTGAAGGAAAATTGCTTTTCAATGTTATGTTAGTTTCTGTCATACAACAACATGAACAAGTAACAATTATGTAAATATTCTCCCTCATGAGCCTCCCTCAATTTCCCTATCTCACCCCTCTAGGTCATCATAGAGCACCGGGAAGGACTCCCCATGTTATATAACAACTTCTGACTAGCTACCTATTTTACACGATAGTGTATAAATGTCCATGCTGCTTTCTTATTTGTCCCACTCTCTCCTTCCCCCACTGTGCCCACAAATCCATTCTCTACATTAGCATCCTCATTTCATTCCTGCAAATAAGTTTATCAATACCATTTTTTCTAGATTCCATATATGTGTGTTAATATATGATATTTGTTTTTCTCTTTCTGACTTACTTCACTTTGTATAACAAGCTGTAGGTTCATCCACCTTACTGGAACTGACCCAGATTTGTTCTTTTTTATGACTAAGTAATATTGAACTGTATATATGTGCTATATCATCTGTATCCATTCATCTCTTGATGCACATCTAGGTTTCTTCCATGTTCTAGCTATTGTTGCAATGAACATTGGGTTATGTATGTCATTTAGAATTTTGGTTTTCTCAGGGTATATGCCCAGTTATGGATTGCTGGATCATATGGTAGATTTATTCTTAGTTTTTAAAGTAATCTCCATGCTGTTCTCCATAGTGGCTGCATCAGTTTACATCCCCACCAATAGGGCAGGAGGGCTCCCTTTTCTCCAAACCCTCTCCAGCTTTTATTGTTTGTAGAATTTTTGATAATGGCTATTCTGACTGGTGTGAGGTGATGCTTCATTGTAGTTTTCATTTTCATTTTTCTTTTTTTTAATTTTATTTTATTTTTAAACTTTACAATATTGTATTAGTTTTGCCAAATATCGAAAATTAGTGATTTTGAGCATTTTTCATGTGTTTATTGAACAGCTATATATGTTTTGGAGATTAATCCTTTGTCAGTTATTTCATTTGCAGTTAATTTCTCTTTTAATCTTGTTTATTATTTCCTTTGCTGTGCAGAAACTTTTAAGCTTAATTAGGTCTCATTTGTTTATTTTGTTTTAATTTCCATTACTCTGGATGTGGATCAAAGAGGTTCTTGCTCTCATGTACGTAATTTATGTCAGAGTATAGCCTATGTTTTTCTTCTAAGAGTTTTATAGTTTCTGCCTTTACATCTAAGTCTTTAATCCATTTTTAGCCTATTTTGTGTGTGATGTTCTAGTTTCATTATTTCAGTACTCTTGCCTGGAAAATCCCATGGATGAGAAGCCTGGTAGGCTGCAATCCATGGGGTCACTAAGAGACATGACTGAGCAACTTCACTTTCACTTTTCACTTTCATGCATTGGAGAAGGAAATGGTAACCCACTCCAGTGTTCTTGCCTGGAGAATCCCAGGGACGGGGAAGCCTAGTGGGCTGCCGTTCATGGGGTCACACAGAGTCAGACACGACTGAAGTGACTTAGCAGTAGCAGTCCTGTTTTCCTAGCACCATTTATTGAAGAGACTGTCTTTTATCCATTGTATGTTCTTCTCTCCTTTGTCAAGGATAAGGTGCACATAGATGCAGGGGTTTATCTCTTGGGTTTCTATCTTGTTCCATTGGTTTATATTTCTGTTTTTTGTTCCAATATAATAGTGTTTTGATGACTGTAGCTTTGCAGTATAGTCTGAAGCCAGAAAAGTTGATTCCTCAAGCTCCCGCTTTCTTTCTCAAGATTGTTTTGGCTATTCAGTGTCCTTTGTGTTTCCATACAAATTATGAGGCTTTTTGCTATAGTTCTGTGAAAAATATCATTGGTAGTTTGATAGGGATTTCAGTGAATCTGTAGATTGCTTTGGGTAGTATAATCATTTTCAAAACTGATTCTTTCAACCCAAGACATGTCATCTTTGATCTCTTTCACCAGTGTCTTTTTGTTTTCTGTATACAGGTCTTTTGTCTCTTTAGATAGATTTATTCCTGGATATGTTATCCTTTTTGTTGCAGGAAGGGGGACCCCTTCCAGGGCCCAAAACTGGGCTCTTGTCTAATACTCAGAAATGAATTGTCCAAGGAGACACTTTTGCTGACAAAGCAAGAGATTTTATTGGGGAAGGAACCCGGGTGGAGAGCAGTAGGGTAAGGGAACCCAGGAGAACAGCTCTGTCATGTGGCTCACAGTCTCGGGTTTTATGGTGATGGGATTCGTTTCCGGGTTGTCTTTAGCCAATCATTCTAACTCAAGAGTCCTTCCTGGTGGTGCACGCCTTGTTCAGTCAAGATTGATGTCACAGAGGATTCTGGGAGGTGGTCGGACATGTGGTGTCTCCTTTTGACCTTCCTGAACTCTTCCAGTTGGTGGTGGCTTATTAGTTCCGTGTTCCTTACCAGGACCTCCTGTCGCAAAACAACTCATGCAAATGGTAACTATGGTGCCTGGCCAGAGTGGACAGTTTCAATCAGTGTGCTTCCCCTAACACTTATGGTTGCAATGGTGAATTGTATTGTTTCCTTAATTTCTCCTTCTAGTTTTTTTTTTTCTTTTTTCTTTTTTAGTGTGTAGGAATGCAAGGGTTTTCTTTATATTAATTTTATATTATGTAACTCAACTATATTTATTGATTAGCTCTAGTGGCATATTTACGGTTTCCTATGCAATGGCACCCCACTCCAGTACTCTTGCCTAGAAAATCCCATGGATGGAGGAGCTTGGAAGGCTGCAGTCCATGGGGTCACTGAGGGTCAGATATGACTGAGTGACTTTACTTTTACTTTTCACTTTCATGCATTGGAGAAGGAAATGGCAACCCACTCCAGTGTTCTTGCCTGGAGAATCCCAGGGTCTGGGGAGCCTGGTGGGTCTGCCGTCCTATGGGGTCGCACAGAGTTGGACACAACTGAAGCAATGCAACAGCAGCAGCAGCAGCATGTATAGTGTCATATCATTTGCAAACAGAGTTTTACTTCTTTGCCAATCTGAATTCCTTTTATTTCTTTTTTTTTTTCTTTTTTCCTCTGATTGCCATGCCTAGGATTTCCAAGACTATGTTGAATAATAGTGGCAAGATTGGGCACCCTTGTCTTGTTCCTGATCTTAGAGGAAATGCTTTCTGTTTTTCATTGTTGAGAATGTTTGCTGTGTGTTTGTCATATAAAGCCTTTACTTTGTTGAGGTAGTTTCCTTCTATGCCTACTTTCTAGAGATTTTTAATCATAAATGGCTGCTGAATTTTGTCAAAATTTCCTCTGCATCTATTGACATGATCATATGGTTTTTATCCTTCAATTTGTTAATATGGTGTATCACATTGATTTGCATATAGTGAAGAACCTGTGAGTGAGCAGAAGAGCTATTAGCTCTTCTCTAATCTTTTGGTAGAATTCACCTATAAGACATCTGGCTCTGGGCTTTTGTCTGTTGGAAGATTTTTCAATCACAGTTTTGATATCAATGCTCATGACTGGTCTGTTCACATTGCCTCTTCTAATAAACTTCAGAATTAGTGTCTTGATATCCAAAAGAACAAATGGCAATATTACTGCGATTTTGATTAAGATTGCATTGAACTCTTGATAAAGTTGGAAAGAACTGATATTTTGACAATATTGAGTCTTTTCATTGAGGAACACAGAATATTTGTTTATTCATTTATGATTTTATGATTCATTCATGATTTTAGTTTTCCTCATATAGTGATTATACATGCTTTGTTATGCTTATATATACATATTTCATGTTTGGAGGCTAACGTAAATGACATTGTAATTTAAATTTCAAATTCCACTTATTTATCACTAATGTTGGCCTAAAACTACTTTTTACTTCTCAAGGATATATGCCTAAAGTGAAATTCTGGGTTGTATGCAAGCTGTACTTTTAGTATAAAAAAATAAAAATTTCCATATCACTCATTCCATTTAACATCCTAAGCAACATTTCGATCCAATAGTTCAACATCCTTAATTTTTTAGTATTTTATTTTAGCTATTCTGATATGTGCATATATCAGTGTCCTTTAAATTTGCATTTCCCTAACAGCCAGTTATGTTGAATATTTTACATGTGCTTATTTGAAATCTGTCTGTGTTTTTTGATAAAATATCTTACCATAACTTCTTCCCATTTTATAATTAGATTTTAAAAATTATTGTTTCACTTATATAGTTTAGATATAGGGTCTTTTTCAGATATATTCTTTGCAAATATTTTCATCAGTCTATAACTTGTCTTTTCACTCTCTTAAGAGGATTTTTACAGGGCAAAAGTTTTATTTTAATGAGACCCAATGTCTGTTTTCCTTTTATAGATCATTCTTATATATTGATCATTATCTGTTTAACCATTCAAGACTGACATTTGTGTTTATATATTGGCATTCACTGATGGGCTATGGAGGGTAACATTATGGGCAGATAATTTTTGTAAAGGTTTAAATTTTTGTGGTAATATCTTTTTATTTTTTAGTCAGTTTATGAAAGATACATTCTTTCAAGATATTCATTCTCATCC
>NW_011494635.1:11940042-11955223 GCF_000754665.1 Bison bison bison
CTCATCCTCAAAATTCTCCAATAGATTTTGCTGAAGTTATTGATTCTGTTCTCTGGATATTTTTTTTAATTCATGTTGTATTATGCAAATTATGCTTACCTGTTCTTTCTCTTTTTGTTGGTCAATTTATCCGTTTTATGTATTTCATTAATCTTTCTAAAAAGTTTACTCTAATGCATGATTCTTTCATATTTCAGTAATTTTTCTCTTGTACTTATATCTTTTTTCCTATTTAAGAATTTATTCTGTTGTTCTTCCTAACTTCTTAAGTTAGACATCTACATAATTAACTCTTCAAGTCTTTCTTTTGGTTTTGAAATTTTAAGGCTGTGTATTTCCTTTGAAACTTTATCCTGCTGGGTTCCATATGTGTGTGCGTAACCATGTTTGTATGTGTTTTAAACTAATAGACTATATTTTTAGAAGAGTCTTTGGTTTACAGAGAAGTTGAGCTCACAGTACAGAGAGTTCTCAGATATCCTATGAAGACAATTTTTTGATGATTAATATCTCCATTAGTACACATGTTTGTTACAATGATGAACTAATATCAATCCATAATTTTTAACTTGAGTTAATAATTAAAAACATACAAGGCCAAAGACTGTAACAAGAGATGAAGGAAATTATTGTACAATAATAAAGAAGTCAACTTATCCAGAGGATACAATAATTATAAATATTTATGTACCCAATATTAGGAGTGCCTAAGTTTATACAACAAACATTAACATAATAGAAGGAAGAAATAGCAATACAGTAACAGTGGGGAATTTCAATACCCCACTTTTAAGAATGGATATATAATCCAGACAGAAGATCAATAAGAAAACATTGAATTTTAACTGCTGCTGCTGCTGCTAAGTCGCTTCAGTCATGTCTGACTCTGTGCGACCCCATAGATGGTAGCCCACCAGGCTCCCCTGTCCCTGGGATTCTCCAGGCAAGAACACTGGAGTGGGTTGCCATTTCCTTCTCCAATGCATGAAAGTGAAACGTAAAAGTGAAGTCGCTCAGTCGTGTCTGACTCTGTGTGACCCTATGGACTGCAGCCTACCAGGCTCCTCTGTCCATGGGATTTTCCAGGCAAGAGTACTGGAATGGGGTGCCATTGCCTTCTCCATAATAGATGAACCTAAGAGACATATACAGAGGTTCCATATATCAGCAGCAGAACACATATTCTCTCAAGCATACATAGAACACCCTCCAGGATAAAGCATAGGCAAGACCATAAAACTAGTCTTAATAAATTTAAGAAAATTGAAATCATATCAAGCATCTTTTCCAAACACAAAGAAACTGAAAAAAGAATAAACAAAACTCAAATTTAGAAGAAGGAAAAAAAAAAGCATTCTTTTATACTAAAATCTCACAATAAACTGAGTTTATAGGGAATGTACCTCAACATAATAAGGACTACATATGACAAGCTCATAGCTACACATGACAAGCCCATATATAATGGTGAATCGTTGAAACTTTTCCCTCTAAGATCATAAGCAATGTAAGAGTACCCACTGTCACTTTTATTCAACATAATACTGGAAGTCCTAGCTAGTACAATTAGGCAAGAAAAAGAAATAAAAGGCACCTGAATAGGAAAGGAAGGAAAGGTGTCTGCATTTGCCAATGACATGATATTATATATAGAAAATCCCATAGATGACCAAAAGAAAATTTAGAGTTAGTAAAGAAAAGTTATGACCAACCTAGATAGCATATTCAAAAGCAAAGACATTACTTTGCCAACAAAGGTCCGTCTAGTCAAGGCTACGGTTTTTCCAGTGGTCATGTATGGATGTGAGAGTTGGACTGTGAAGAAAGCTGAGCGCCGAAGAATTGATGCTTTTGAACTGTGGTATTGGAGACGACTCTTGAGAGTCCCTTGGGCTGCAAGGAGATCCATTCTGAAGGAGATCAGCCCTGGGATTTCTTTGGAAGGAATGATGCTAAAGCTGAAACTTGAGTACTTTGGCCACTTCATGCGAAGAGTTGACTCATTGGAAAAGACTCTGATGCTGGGAGGGATTGGGGGCAGGAGGAGAAGGGGACGACAGAGGATGAGGTGGCTGGATGGCATCACTGACTCGATGGATGTGAGTCTGAGTGAATTCCAGGAGTTGGTGTGCTGTCAAGGAGGTGTACAGGGAGGCCTGGCATGCTGCGATTCATGGGGTCACAAAGAGTCGGACACGACTGAGTGACTGAACTGAACTGAACTGAAAGCATTTTAATAAAGTTGCAG
Source organism: Bison bison bison (assembly GCF_000754665.1). Lineage (NCBI taxonomy): Eukaryota > Metazoa > Chordata > Mammalia > Artiodactyla > Bovidae > Bison > Bison bison. Next base: position 11,942,291 of record NW_011494635.1, read on the forward strand.
GATACAAAATTAATAATAATGATGATGTATCAGTTGCATCTGTATACCCTCATCAGTGAATTTTCAGAAAGGGAAATTAAATAAATGATTTCATTTATAGTAGCATTATAAAATAATACAATTATTAAGAATAAACTTAACAAAAGAGGTTAAAGAATTGTACTTTGAAGCTATAAGACATTGATGAAAAAGATTGAAGAAGACATGAAGAAATGGAAAGGTATTGATATTGAGTTAATATTATCAAAATATCCATATTACTCAAAACAGTATACAGATTCAACACAATCCCTATTAAAATTCCAATGACATTTTTCAGAGAAATAGAAGAAGAAAAAAAACTAAAATGTGTAAGAAAACACAAAGAAGACTCTGAATAGCTAAAGTGATTTTGAGAAAAAAGAGCAAAACTGGAGGTATAATACTTCCTGATTTCAAAATATGTTACAAAGCTCTAGTAATCAAAACAGTATAGTATGGTTTTAGCATTAATACAGACACAAACATCGGTGGAACCAGACAGAGAGCACCAAAAGAAACCCATTCACATATGGTCAATTACTTTTTGACACAGGAACAAAGAATAAACAAAGAAGAAAAGATCAGTTCAGTTCAGTTGCTCAATGATGTCTAGCTCTTTGCAACCCCATGGATTGCAGCATGCCAGGACTTCCCTGCCCATCACCAACTCCCAGAGCTCACTCAAACTCATGTTCATTGAGTCAGTGATGCCATCCAACCATCTCATCCTCTGTCGTCCCCTTCTCCTCCTGCCTTCAATCTTTCCCAGCATCAGGGTCTTTTCCAATGAGTCAGTTCTTCACATCAGATGACCAAACTCAACTTCAGCATCAGTCCTTCCAATGAGTATTCAGGACTGGTCTCCTTTAGGATGGACTGGTTGGATCTCCTTGCAGTCCAAGGGACTCACAAGAGTCTTCTCCAACACCACAGTTCAAAAGCATCAATTCTTTGGTGCTCAGCTTTCCTTATAGTCCAACTCTCACATCCATACATGGCTAGTGGAAAAACTGTAGCTTTGACTAGATGGACCTTTGTTGGTAAAGTAATGTCTAGGATTTTTAATATGCTGTCTAGGATTTTTAATATGCTGTCTAGAAAAGATGATCTTTAGTAAATGGTGGTATGAAAATTGGACAGCAAAAGAATGAAGTGGGTCACTATCTTACACCTTACACTAAAATCATGTCAAAATGCATTAAAGACTTGAACATAAAATATAAAACTATAAAATTCCTAGAAGGAAACATCAGTGGTAAACTTCAAGAAATTTGATCTTGGCATTGACTTCTTAGATTTGACACCTAAAGCAAAGGAAGTAAACTAAAAATGAAACCACTGAGACTACAGAAAACTAAAGGTCTTCTGTTCAGAAAGGAATTGAGAGAAAGTATTTGCAATCCACATATCTAATAGGAGGTTAATATTCAAAATATAAAAGAAATTCATACAACTCAGTAGCAATAATAATAAATAACCAAATTAAAATGGGTAAAAAACCTAAATAGACATTTTAACAAAGACATACAAAGGGTGAATGAAAGGATGCTCAACATCACTAGGGAAATGCAAATAAAAACCTCAATAAGATACCATCTCACACCTATTAGAAAGGCTATCACAAAAAGACAAGAGAACAAATACTGGCAAGGATGTGGAAGAAAGGGGACTTGGACATTTTTGATGGAAATTTACATTGGTAAAGCCACTTTTAGCAAATAGTATGGTAGTTCCTCAAGAAATTAAAAATAGAATGGCCCTATTATCTAGCAATCTCACTTTTGGGTATACATCCAAAATAAGCAAAATCATTATCCCAAAGAAATATCTGTACGTCTGTGTTCATAGCAACATTATTCACAAAGGCTCAGGTATGAAAACAACCTAAGTGTCTGTTCATAAATGAATGGATGAGCAAAATATGACATAATACACAGAATATCATTCAGTCTCAAAAAAGGGGAAATTCTGTCATTTGTGACAACATGGGTGAACCTGGAGTCCATTATGCTAAAATTTAGCAAGACCCTTAATAATGCATAGGTGACAGAAAAAGCCTGGTGATAAATTTGAATTAAATAAAAGTAAAAACACAATTTATCAAAGTTTATAGACTACAACCAAAACATTAAAAACTCCCCTCTAACTACTACTCTAAAGAAGGGCATGGAAACCCACTCCAGTATTCTTGCCTGGAGAATCCCATGGACAGAGGAGACCCACGGACTATGGTCCATAGGGTTGCAAAGAGTCAGACACAACTGAATTGACTTATACACACACACAAGCACTACTGCAAGAAAAATTTAATACTAATACTCTAAGTCTCCACGTTATTGTTGTTGCTGTTGTTTAGTCACTAAGTCATGTCTAACTCTTTTGCAACCCCATGTGCTTCTCTATCTATGGGATTTCCCAGCAAGAATACTGGGGTGGGTGGCTATTTCCTTTTCCAGGGAATATTCCTGGCCCAAGGATTGAGCCTGCATCTCCTGCATTGGCAGGCAAATTCTTTACATAGAGCAGCTAGGAAACCTAAGCTTCCACATTAAGAATATATAGAAAGGAAGAAAATCTAAAGCTAACAAGGAGTAGAAGAATGTAAATAATAAAAATTAGACTTATGTACAGGAAAAATAGAGAAAAAAATAAACCAAAAGCTGGTTTTTCAAGAAGATCAATAAAATCGATAAAGTTTGCCCAACATCTTAAGGTTGGGAATGAGACAAAAATGTGCTCTATCATCATCCCTATTAAACATCTTACTAGAAGTCCTAGCTAGTGCCATTACAGAAGGAATAAAAATAAAATATGTACATATTAGAAAAGAAGAAATAAAATTATTTGTATTCACAGATAACTGACAATAACTCCCCATATTAAAAAACATCTCAGAACTTATAAATGAGTAAAACAAGTTCATAGTACACAAGATTCATATATAAAAGAATTCCAGTTTTATGTACTACCAATCACTGGAATTTAAAATTCAAATACATACTATTCATAATAGCGTTAAAAAGTAAATAAATTTGCAAACAACATACATGATAATGGATTAATATCCATAAAATAAGGAGGAACTCTTACAACTTGATATTAAAGAGATTAATAATTCAATTTTTTTAATGGGGGGAATATCTAAACAACTATTTTTCTAAAGAAGGTATACAAATATCTGAAATGGCATGAAAAGCACTCAGTGCTATTAATATTTATATTAAAACAAAGATATGCCACTTCATATTCACTGGAATGAGTATAATAAGAAAATGGACAAAATCAAGATCATGCAAATGTGTAGAGAACTTAGAAACCTCATCCATTGCTGATCAGCATGTAAATGGAGCAGGCACTTTGGAAAAGAGTTTAGCCGTTCCTCAAAAAAAATTAAACATAGAGTTACCATGTGTGCTTCATGCTAAGTCAGTTCAGGAATGTCCAACTCTGTGCAACACTATGGACTGCAGCCTGCCAGGCTCTGCTGTCTATGGGATTCTCCAGGCAAGATTACTGGAGTGGGTTGCTGGGCCCTCCTCCAGGGGATTGTTCTGACCCAGGGATTGAACCTACATCTCTTATGCCTAACCTGCCTTGGCAGGCAGGTTTTTTACCACTAGTGCCACCCAAGCAATTCAACTCCTAAGTATATACCCAAATAAACTAAAACACCTCAGTATACACAAAACTTGTACACTAATATTTTGGCTACCTGATGCGAAGAGCTGACATGTGAAAAGACCCTGATGCTGGGAAAGATTGAGGGCAGGAGGAGAAGGGGATGACAGAGGATTAGATGGTTGAATGGCATCACCAACTCAATGGACATGGGTTTGAGTGGACTCCAGGAGTTGGTGATGGACAGGGAGGCTTGGCATGCTATGGTTCATGGGGTCACAAAGAGTCAGACACGACTGAGCAAGTGAACTGAACTGTACACTAATACTGATATTAACATTAATCATGTTAGCTGAAAAGTAGAAACAATCAAAATATCCATTATTAACTGATAGTGGCATGTTAATACAATGGAGTAATATTCAGTAATAAAAAGGGAGTGAAGTATTAATAACAGGCTACAACATGGATTGGGTTTCTCTGGTGGCTCAGTTGGTAAAGAATCTGCCGGCAATGCAAGAGACCTGGATTCAGTCCCTGAGTTGGGAAGATTTCCTGGAGGAGGGCAAGTATTCCACTCCACTATCTTACCTGGAGAATTCCATTAACTATTCCATGTAGTCACAAAGATTCAGACACAACTGAGCAACTTTTATGATGATGACAACATGGATTAACCTTGAAAATATTATGTATGCAAAAATGTCAGCCCTGAAAGGCTGCACTTTGTAAGTCCATTTATATAAAATATCCAGAAAAGACCAGTCTATGGAGACAAAAAGTAGATTAGGGATTACCTGTGACTGAGAGGGAAACAGTATTCATGTTCATGAACAGTATGAACAGTATGAAAAGGCAAAATGATAGGATACTGAAAGAGGAACTCCCCAGGTCAGTAGGTGCCCAATATGCTACTGGAGATCAGTGGAGAAATAACTTCAGAAAGAACGAAGGGATAGAGCCAAAGCAAAAAGAATACCCAGCTGTGGATGTGACTGGTGATACAAGCAAGGTCCGATGATGTAAAGAGCAATATTGCATAGGAACCTGGAATGTCAGGTCCATGAATCAAGGCAAATTGGAAGTGGTCAAACAAGAGATGGCAAGAGTGAATGTCGACATTCTAGGAATCACCCAACTGAAATGGACTGGAATGGGTGAATTTAACTCAGATGACCATTATATCTACTACTGCGGACAGGAATCCCTCAGAAGAAATGGAGTAGCCATCATGGTCAACAAAAGAGTCCGAAATGCAGTACTTGGATGCAGTCTCAAAAATGACAGAATGATCTCTGTTCATTTCCAAGGCAAACCATTCAATATCACAGTAAACCAAGTCTATGCTCCAACCAGTAAGTAACACTGAAGAAGCTGAAGTTGAACGGTTCTATGAAGACCTACAAGACCTTTTAGAACTAACACCCAAAAAAGATGTCCTTTTCATTATAGGGGACTAGAATGCAAAAGTAGGAAGTCAAGAAACCCCTGGAGTAACAGGCAAATTTGGCCTTGGAATACAGAATTAAGCAGGGCAAAGACTAATAGAGTTTTGCTGAGAAAATGCACTGGTCATAGCAAACACCCTCTTCGAACAACACAAGAGAAGACTCTATACATGGACATCACCAGATGGTCAACACCAAAATCAGATTGATTATATTCTTTGCAACCAAAGATGGAGAAGCTCTATACAGTCAGCAAGAACAAGACCAGGACTGTGGCTCATACCATGAACTGTTTATTGCCAAATTCAGACTTAAATTGAAGAAAGTAGGGAAATCCATGCGACCATTCAGATATGACCTAAATCAAATCCCTTATGATTATACAGTGGAAGTGAGAAATAGATTTAAGGGCCTAGATCTGATAGATGGAGTGCCTGATGAACAATGGAATGAGGTTCGTGACATTGTACAGGAGACAGGGATCAAGACTATCCCCATGGAAAAGAAATGCAAAAAAGCAAAATGGCTGTCTGGGGAGGCCTTAAAAATAGCTGTGAAAAGAGAAACGAAAAGCAAAGGAGAAAAGGAAAGATATAAACATCTGAATGCAGAGTTCCAAAGAATAGCAAGAAGAGATAAGAAAGCCTTCTTCAGCGATCAATGCAAACAAATAGAGGAAAACAACAGAATGGGAAAGACTAGGGATCTCTTCAAGAAAATTAGAGACACCAAAGGAATATTTCATGCAAAGATGGGCTCAATAAAGGACAGAAATGGTATGGACCTAACAGAAGCAGAAGATATTAAGAAGAGATGGCAAGAATACACAGAAGAACTGTACAGAAAAGATCTTCACGACCCAGATAATCACGATGGTGTGATCACTGACCTAGAGCCAGACATCCTAGAATGTGAAGTCAATGGGCCTTAGAAAGCATCACTACGAACAAAGCTAGTGCAGGTGATGGAATTCGAGTCGAGCTATTCCAAATCCTGAAAGACAATGCTGTGAAAGTGCTGCACTCAGTATGCCAGCAAATTTGGAAAACTCAGCAGTGGCCACAGGACTGGAAAAGGTCAGTTTTCATTCCAATCCCAAAGAAAGGCAATGCCAAAGAATGCTCAAACTACCGCACAATTGCACTCATCTCACACGCTAGAAAAGTAATGCTCAAAATTCTCCAAGCCAGGCTTCAGCAATATGTGAACCATGAACTTCTTGTGTTCAAGCTGGTTTTAGAAAAGGCAGAGGAACCAGAGATCAAATTGCCAACATCCGCTGGATCATGGGAAAAGCAAGAGAGTTCCAGAAAAACATCTATTTCTGCTTTACTGACTATACCAAAGCCTTTGACTGTGTGGATCACAATAAACTGTGGAATACTATGAAAGAGATGGGAATACCAGACCACCTGATCTGCCTCTTGAGAAATTTGTATGCAGGTCAGGAAGCAACAGTTAGAACTGGACATGGAACAACAGACTGGTTCCAAATAGGAAAAGGAGTACATCAAGGCTGTACATTGTCATCCTGTTTATTTAACCTATATGCAGAGTACATCATGAGAAACGCTGGACTGGAAGAAACACAAGCTGGAATCAAGATTGCTGGCAGAAATATCAATAACCTCAGATATGCAGATGACACCACCCTTATGGCAGAAAGTGAAGAGGAACTCAAAAGCCTCTTGATGAAAGTGAAAGTGGAGAGTGAAAATTTTGGCTTAAAGCTCAACATTCAGAAAACTAAGATCATGGCATCCAGTCCAATCACTTTATGGGAAATAGATGGGGAAACAGTGGAAACAATGTCAGACTTTATTTTTCTGGGCTCCAAAATCACTACAGATGGTGACTGCAGCCATGAAATTAAAAGACACTTACTCCTTGGAAGGAAAGCTACGACCAACCTAGATAGCATATTCAAAAGCAGAGACATTACTTTGCCAACAAAGGTTCGTCTAGTCTAGGCTACGATTTTTCCTGTGGTCATGTATGGATGTGAGAGTTGGACTGTGAAGAAGGCTGAGCGCTGAAGAATTGATGCTTTTGAAGTGTGGTGTTGGAGACGACTCTTGAGAGTCCCTTGGACTGCAAGGAGATCCATTCTGAAGGAGATCAGCCCTGGGATTTCTTTGGAAGGAATGATGCTAAAGCTGAAACTCCAGTACTTTTGGCCACCTCATGCGAAGAGTTGACTCATTGGAAAAGACTCTGATGCTGGGAGGGAGGAGGAGAAGGGGACGACACAGGATGAGGTGGCTGGATGGCATCACTGACTCGATGGACGTGAGTCTGAGTGAACTCCGGGAGTTGGTGATGGACAGGGAGGCCTGGCATGCTGCGATTCATGAGGTCGCAAAGAGTCGGACACGACTGAGCGACTGACCTGATCCCCTGCCTTTTCTAAAACCAGCTTGAACATCTGGCAGTTCAGAGTTCATGTATTGCTGAAGCCTGGCTTAGAGAATTTTGAGCATTACTTTACTAGCATGTGAGATGAGTGCAATTGTGCAGTAGTTTGAGCATTCTTTGGCATTGTCTTTCTTTGGGATTGGAATAAAAACTGACCTTTTCCAGTCCTGTGGCCACTGCTGAGTTTTCCAAATTTGCTGGCATAGTGAATGCAGCAGTTTCACATCATCCTCTTTCAGGATTTGAAATAGCTCAACTGGAGTTCCATCACCTCCACTAGCTTTGTTCGTAGTGATGCTTTCTAAAGCCCACTTGACTTCACATTCCAGGATGTCTGGCTCTAGGTCAGTGATCACACCACTGTGATTATCTGGGTCGTGAAGATCTTTTTTGTACAGTTATTCTGTGTATTCTTGCCACCTCTTCTTAATATCTTCTGCTTCTCTTAGGTCCATACCATTTCTGTCCTCTATCGAGGCCATCTTTGGGCTGTTTGAAATGTTCCCTTGGTATCTTTAATTTTCTTGACGAGATCTCTAGTCTTCCCCATTCTGTTGTTTTCCTCTGTTTCTTTGCATTGATCGCTGAGGAAGGCTTTCTTATCTCTTCTTGCTATTCTTTGTAACTGCATTCAGACGCCTATATCTTTCCTTTTCTCTTTTGCTTTTGCTTCTCTTCTTTTCACAGCTATTTGTAAGGCCTCCCCAGACAGCCATTTTGCTTTTTTGCATTTCTTTTCCATGGGGATGGTCTTGATCTCTGTCTCCTGTACAATGTCACAAACCTCCGTCCATAGTTCACCAGGCACTCTATCCATCAGATCTAGTCCCTTAAATCTATTTCTCACTTTCACTGGATAATCTTAAGGGATTTGATTTAGGTCATACCTGAATGGTCTAGTGGTTTTCCCTACTTTCTTAAATTTAAGTCTGAATTTGGCAATAAGGAGTTCATGGTCTGAGCCACAGTGAGCTCCCGGTCTTGTTCTTGCTGACTGTATAGAGCTTCTCCATCTTTGGCTGCAAAGAATATAATCAATCAGATTTCGGTGTTGACCATCTGGTGATGTCCATGTATAGAGTCTTCTCTTGTGTTGTTGGAAGAGGGTGTTTGCTATGACCAGTGCTTTCTCTTGGCAAAACTCTATTAGCCTTTGCACAGCTTCATTCCGTATTCCAAGGCCAAATTTGCCTGTTACTCCAGGTGTTTCTTGACTTCCTACTTTTGCATTCCAGTCCCTTATAATGAAAAGGACATCTTTTTTGGGTGTTAGTTCTAAAAGGTCTTGTAGGTCTTCATAGAACCGTTCAACTTCAGCTTCTTCAGCATTATTGGCTGGGCCATAGGCTTGGATTACCATGATATTGAATGGTTTGCCTTGGAAATGAACAGAGATCATTCTGTCGTTTTTGAGATTGCATCCAAGTACTGCATTTCGGACTCTTTTGTTGACCATGATGGATACTGCATTTCTTCTAAGGGATTCCTGTCCGCAGTAGTAGATATAATGGTCATCTGAGTTAAATTCACCTATTCCAGTCCATTTTACTTCGCTGATTCCTAGAATGTCAATGTTCACTCTTGCCATCTCCTGTTTGACCACTTCCAATTTGCCTTGATTCATGTACAGTCCTATGAAAAAAAAATGAAATGAGATAAAGTGAACCTAGACTCTGACCTCATCCTTTACCAAAAATAAAAATGAATTAAATTCCAAAATGCAAAATGATGAAAATATAAGAGAGAATCTGTGTGATCTTTGGTTTAATGATGGGTTTTTATATACAACAAAAAAACACAATGCAGGAGAGAATAAGTTGATAAGCCAGATTTTATAAAAATTAAATCTTTTGTTCTCTGAAAGGTACTGTTAAACAGATTGAAAACACAAGCCACAGTTTGTGAGAAAATATTTGCAAAATACTTATCTGATATGGGATTTGTTCCAGATTACACAGAGAATAGTAAAACTCAGCAAAAAGAAAATAAAGGAATCAATTTAAAACAGACAAAAGACCTGAACAAATACTTTATCAAGAAAGATAATGAGTAACATATGAAAAGATTCTTAACATCACATGTCATGCAAATGAAAACAATAAGATACCATCACACACCTGGCTTAAGGTTAGAATGGCTAATATTGAGGAGGAAATATCTGAAGGAATCAAGCTTTGCTAAGCACTGAAGTAACAGGGATTCTCTTGGTACATAGGAGTTCTATAATATACTTAAAACTTTGCTGTAAATCTACAACTATTCTAAAATCTTAAACATTTATTGAATGTAAAAAAATAAAACAAGGTAAAATTATTAAATCATAAGAAATAATCATTTGTATAGTTCTAAAACTTAGCACCACAAAGATGCTGTGATGTTTCAGATGTGGAGAAAAGGTTTAGGGTAGAAACTGAGCAGGACACGGTGTGAATCCTGGACATGTAAGCCTTGCATGTCCTCCATTCCTTGTTTGTAGGGAACAGATTCCAGCCTCCATGGCCTTTTCTGAGTTCCAAAGAGCATATTGGAACAGTTGCCAATCAAGGAAGGGAGAAAATGCAGAGACAAGGGAGGAGCAGCCAGAAAATAGTGTAGCCTTGGGGCAGGGTCCTCATTCCAACTCAAGGGATACACATAGCAGTATCTTTAAACTCTTTGCAGAACTAAAACCCATCAAGTGGAAGACATCAACATTCTTCATTTCAGAGAAAACAACTTAAGGCCAATATAAAGGAATCACAGAAACTCATCAGATTACCCAAGGCCAGATTAAAGGAGTGTACGCCCTGCACACACTTTAATCTTATCGGCAATCCCACCCTTGGACTATTGCTATAAAACTCCTCATCAAATCCTCCTAGATTGAATCACACAATTTTTGAGGGGTAAGAGCCCACTCTTTGCCTACCAAAGCAAAAACGCTATTATTTTCTAGTTTACCCAAAACTCTGTCTCCAAGATTCGATTCAGCACTGGTGCACAGAGGCTGGGTTTTTGGCATCAGGATCAGCTCACTAATAATAAGCCTATATTTTTCACTTATTCCCTTGTAGCTCAGTTGGTAAAGAATCTGCCTGCAGTGCAGGAGACCTGGGTTCAATCCCTGGGTTGGGAAGATCCCCTGGAGAAGGAAATGGCAACCCACTCCAGTATCCTTGCCTAGAAAATTTCATGGACAGAGGAGCCTGGTGGGCTACAGTCCTTGGGGTTGCAAAGAGTCAGGCACGATTGAGCAACTGCTGCTGCTGCTGCTGCTGCTGCTAAGTCGCTTCAGTCATGTCCAACTCTGTAAGACCCCAGAGACGGCAGCCTGGGATTCTCCAGGCAAGAACACTGGAATGGGTTGCCATTTCCTTCTCCAATGCATGAAAGTGAAAAGGGAAAGTGAAGTCGCTCAGTCGTGCCTGACTCTTCGCGACCCCATGGACTGCAGCCCACCAGGCTCCTCCATCCATGGGATTTTCCAGGCAAGAGTACTGGAGTGGGGTGCCATTGCCTTCTCCAATTGAGCAACTAACACTGACTTAACACTTAAGTCTCCTTTCCAATGTGTCATTTGTGGTTTTTCAAGTCATCTGCCAGTGAAAGATTTGTTCTGTTGTTTGGCAATAAGTGCCATCACAAATCTGCTCAATAAAAGAGATTTGTTGTTCAATAACTCATTTTTGCATAACATATTAAGTCAATCTGGCATTGCATCAACAAGTCTGGGAGGTTCCAGACTCACAATTATGAATGTGGTTCCAGTCCAAGAGAAATTATGCACTATAAAATGTGAGAATGTATTTATGTAATAAGCACTTATAAAGTGATTACTATATGCCAGAAATTCTTAAACAGTTTACATATACTAAATTATTAAGATCTTTATAAAATCTTTCCAGAGTAGGTATTAGTATAACCTCCATATATTGGTATTAGCTATACATTAATATCTATTTTAAAGTATTATCTATGCTTTTATAAAGACACATAACTAGAGAAAGAATGATTTTCACTTATTTGAGCCTTGCTTTTGGAGTACCTCCCCCTTGTAGGGATGCTATAATACTCCTTAATATGAGGTGATTGGAGTGTAACCAGAAAATTTAACCCCCTGAAAACTCAGTTAATTAAGTATTGATACATTCAGTAGAAACTGCACATAAGTTGCCAAACAGAAACCTGCATGTCCAAGGTACAAAGAGGCCAAACAAATCTAAATGTCAGAGTTTGGAGGAGAGAAAAGTTAATTGCAAGGGTTATGCAAGGAAATAGAGTGGCTTGTGCTCAGAAAGCCTGAACTCTCTGATGGGTTTTCAAGAAAGATTTTGGGGGTTTATTTGTTTTTATTTTTGCTTTTTTTTTTTAAAGCTACATCAGGTCTTAGTTGTGGCACACGGGATCTTCATTGCTGCATGCAGGAGTCATTGGTTCTTGGTTGAGGCTTGTGGACTTCTCTCTAGTTGTGGCACACGGGCTCAGCAGCTGTGGCATGCAGGATTAGTTGCCCCATGGCATGCGGGATCTTAGTTCTCTGACCAGGGACCAAACCTGAGTTGTCTGCATTGGAAGGCAGATTCTTAATCACTGGAACAACAAGGAGGTCCCCAGCAAAGAGTTTTTAGAGGCAAAATTTGAGGTGAAGCCTGGAGAGTGCGTAACTTTCTTCTGCTTGGTTGGTGATGAGGTAACAAAGTGAGTTTCCATCTAACATGTGCTCAGTTCAAAGTTACCATCCTCCACCCGGTTTTGATTCCAGCAGAAGAACTCAAAGATATATTGCTATTTATATTCCTTGAGGAGGAACCAGGACCCCGCCTTTTCACTGTACTATTGTTTCTTGACTGATCCTCCTTAGTTTGTGCACTCCTTTGCTTCCCTAATTAGAAATAAATCTGCCTTTTGGAACTTAGGGAAGGTCTAGAAAGCTGAAGCCTCTTTCCTACAATCAAGAAACAAGGGTCAGTGAAAAGCTTTTGAGCCCACCAGAGAGGGCCCCATAGGGTCCTGCTTGGTTTCAAAACCACATTATAAGAACTCAAAATCTCACAGAAATGTAAGTGAATTTGAGCAAGTTTTCAAGAGACAGAGCAGAATAGCTGATATGACCTAAAAATTTTAAAAACCTGTTATAATGGGGCACTCATCAGTCAGAGTCAATGGGATTCAGTGGACCTCTAAATAATATTCAGTGTGTAAATAGCAAGTTGCTTCCACTGAGATACTGAAAATGATGTTTGTAAATAATAAGATGACTGCAGCAATGAAATTAAAAGACACTTACTCCTTGGAAGAAAAGTTATGACCAACCTAGATAGCATATTGAAAAGCAGAGACATTACTTTGCCAACAAAGGTCCATCTAGTCAAGGCTATGGTTTTTCCAGTGGTCATGTATGGATGTGAGAGTTGGACTGTGAAGAAAGCTGAATGCCAAAGAATTGATACCT
>NW_011494635.1:11955323-11968706 GCF_000754665.1 Bison bison bison
AAGGAGATCAGCCCTGGGATTTCTTTGGCAGGAATGATGCTGAAGCTGAAACTCCAGTACTTTGGCCACTTCATGCGAAGAGTTGACTCATTGGAAAAGACTCTGATGCTGGGAGGGATTGGGAGCAGGAGGAGAAGGGGACGACAGAGGATGAGATGGCTGGATGGCATCACTGACTCGATGGACGTGAGTCTGAGTGAACTCCGGGAGTTGGTGACGGACAGGGAGGCCTGGCATGCTGCGATTCATGGGGTCGCAAAAGTCGGACACGACTGAGCGACTGAACTGAACTGAACTGAAGCTATTTTTTTATTAATTTGTGTTTCTAACTTTTGCATATTAGGGAAATAAGTAGGAGAGCAAGAGAGCAATAAATCTATTTTTAAAAATCTGCTGTGATACTGTGTTCATAGTGTTTGGCTGCTTGCCATTCAAAAGCCAATATTTGAGAGACAAGTGTTGGTTGAAAAGAAAAATTTGCTTTGGATACCAGGAATCTGGAGAGAAGGCAGCCTCATGTTGAAAAGCCAACTCTGAGGATTCTGTTTGACTATAAAAGTTTTTAAAAAGAGAACGGAAAAGATAATTACAGTTAATCATTTGGGGTAAGAGTCAGTGTCTTCATTATCTTCCACAGTGTGTGAACTTTCTTCTGATTGGTTGGTGGTAAAGTAACATTGTGTTGATTCAACTCAGGTGGGGGCTTTAGTGCCTGTGGAAGAACTCATACTATACATATTGTTATGTATGTTCCTTGAGGAGGAGCCAGAACCCTGCGCTATTGTTTCTAAACTGTTCCTCCTTTTGCAGTCCCAAACGTTTCTGATAAGCAAATGTTTGAATCTGTCCTTTGGAAATCATGGAAAGTCAAAGGGACTGAACAAGGCTGTGTTTCCTGACTACTATAATGAAGCCTTCATAGAAACCTGAAAGATCTGCCTTTATTAAAACATTGTAATGAATGTGCTTTAATGATTTTTAAATAATGTGTTTTCCCATTTCACTTGTTGAAAGATCTTCATTTAAAAATTATGCTAAAATCAGTTATTTTATATAATTTATCTACTACAATCTGTGAATGTATGTAAAAACCTTAAAATGATTTTAAAATTAGTACGGACTAGTTGGAGAAGGAAATGGCAACCCACTCCAGTATTCTTGCCTGGAAAATCCCATAGACAGAGGAGCCTGGTGGGTTACAGTCCACAGGGTAGCAAAGAGTCAGACACGACTGAGTGACTTCACTCTTCCACAGACTAGTTACTGCTGAAATATCTTTTGCATATTTGTCACTATTTTAGAATAACTTTATTAATATGCTTTATTAATATTTGAAATATATGTGCATGCATTCTAAGTTGTTTCACTCATGTCCAGCTCTTTTTGACCTTATGGACTGTATCCCACCAGTCTCCTATGTCCCTTGGATTCTCCAGGCAAGAATACTGGAGTAGGTTGCCAGGGCCTCCTCCAGTGGCTCTTTCTGACCCAGGGATCAAACCCACATCTTTTATGTCTTCTGCATTGGCAGATGGGTTCTTTACCACTAGCTCCACCTCATTTGAAGTGGAAGCCCATTTGAAACATACACTTGGGGACATATAACAGATACCTTTTGTACACAAAAAATCTATATTTAAAACATGGTAATATTTTGCCAGATCTGATTTAGATTTTTTTTCCTTTTTTAAGAATTTAAATCATCTTTCTTGTCATTTTATCCCCAGAGCTTACCACTATCCTAAAAACAGTGCATATTATTTCCTGCATGCTTTTGTGCTATTATTATACACATGTACTAATGAACAGTACCTTTGCCAACAAAGGTCTGTCTAGTGAAAGCTCTGGTTTTTCCAGTAGTCTTGTATGGATGTGAGAGTTGGACCATAAAGAAGTCTGAGCAGCAAAGAACTGATGCTTTTGAACCGTGGTATTAGAGAAGACTCCTGAGAGTCTCTTGGACTGAAAGGAGACCAAACCAGTCAATCATAAAGAAAATCAGTCCTGAATATTCATGGAAAGGACTGATGCTGAAGCTGAAGCTCCAGTCCTTTGACCACCTGGTGTGAAGAGCTGATTCATTGGAAAAGACCCTGATGCTGGGA
Organism: Bison bison bison; assembly: GCF_000754665.1. Classification (NCBI taxonomy): domain Eukaryota; kingdom Metazoa; phylum Chordata; class Mammalia; order Artiodactyla; family Bovidae; genus Bison; species Bison bison. Next base: position 11,957,429 of record NW_011494635.1, read on the forward strand.
AAGATTGAAGGCAGGAGAAGGGGATGACAGAGGATGAGATGGTTGGATGGCATCACTTACTTGATGGACATAAGTTTGAGCAAGCTCTGGGTTTTGGTGATGGACAGAGAAGGCTGGTGAGGTACAAACCATGAGATTACAAAGAGTCAGACATGACTGAGTGACTGAACTGAATGAACAATAGAAATTGTTGTTTTGTAAAGTTTGCAGTTTTGCTACATGGTTTTGAACTTTTTTATTATTTCATAACTTGTGTGCATGCTAAGTCACTCAGTCATGTCTGACTTTGCCACCCCACGGACAGCAGCCTGTCAAGTTCCTCTGTCCATGGAATTTTCCAAACAAGAATACCAGAGTGGTTTACCATTTCCTACTCCAGGGAATCTCCTCAACCCAGGGATCAAACCCGCATCTCCTGCATTGCCAGGTGGATTCTTCATCACTGAGCCACTTGGGAAGCTGATTTGGCATCTTATATTAATTTAATTCATATTTAAAAGTAGCTATTCTGATAACATTCAACTTTAACATTTATTTAACTACACAATAATGCTCCATTGTATAAATAAATCATAGCTCCCATATCCATTCCTCAACAGAAAATTTTGTTATTTTCCATTTATCAAAATTATAAAAATTATTGAAAGGAATATATTTTAAAATTTTTGTATGTGATTCTCTGAACATGTGTATAACATTTTCCTAAGTTATTTATTAAAGTTGAATTGTGGTTTTTGAGGCTATGTGTAGTGAGAATTCGGAGAAGGCAATGGCACCCCACTCCAGTACTCTTGCCTGGAAAATCCCATGGGCAGAGGAGCCTGGTAGGATGCAGTCCATGGGGTCGCTAGGAGTCGGACACGACTGAACGACTTCACTTTCACTTTTCACTTTCATGCATTGGAGAAGGAAATGGCAACCCACTCCAGTGTTCTTGCCTGGAGAATCTCAGGGACGGGGAGCCTGGTAGGCTGCCGTCTATGGGGTCGCACAGAGTCGGACACGACTGAAGCGACTTAGCAGCAGCAGTAGTGAGAATTTTGTTAAATATTGCCATGGAAATGATCACAATGAAGTGTATTCTCACCAGAAACGCATAAACGTTTTGTGGCAAGAGATTATGCATATTTACCAAGTCCCATTTTCTTTTCCTCTGAGCATAAAATTTGATTCCATTTCCTAGCCTTCCGTGTAATTAGGTGTTTCTGAAGACCAGAGTCTTGGTGACATATGGATAGATGTGTGATCCTTTAAAGCTTCTGTGATCAAGCAGTGAGACTTCCCAATGGTCTCCTTCTCCATCATCCAGCTGCAAGGAGAGTTCTCTAAGGACTTTGAACAGAGTTGAGTTACATGATGAGAGGGACTGGGCTTCCTGAATGACCTCATCAGAGGCTATCTGACCAGGAACATGCCCCCTAGACTGGGACAAAAACAATAAATTAATTTTCTTTGTATTAGGCCACTGAGATTATGAGTTTCTGGTTCAACTGAGATTGTGTGTGTGTGTGTGTGTGTGTGCGTGCGCGCGCATGCATGTGTGTGTGTGCACGCGCGCACGCTCAGTATCAACTGATGTGCTACATGTACATTTCTTTCCATCGTCTCCTCCTTTTGAAGTTATCAACAATATATTTTTATCTATTTTAAGTTTATGAGACAAATGACTATAAGATTCTCAGTATGGTGTCAATTTGCATTTATCTGTACTAGAGAGGTTAAGTAATATTTTCCATGTTTATTGACATTTTGTTTTCTTCTTTTTAAAACTTGCCTATTCATCTCTTGCCCATTTTCAACCCATTTGCTACCAAGGCTGTTTATTTTTTTCCCATTGTTTTAGAGGACTCCCTTATGTATTTTGGCTACTAAACTTTCCTTCTGTGACTATGTTCATTGTTAATATCTTCTGCCTGTCTGTGGTGTAGATCTTAACTGTGTTCATGATGTTATTTTGTTTCCAGAGACAGTATTCATTTTAATGTGGTCAGTTTATCATTCTTTCCCTTTATGGTTTGTGCATTTTGTCTTGTTTATGAGATTCTACTTTACTTTGTGGCCATGAAGGGATTCTTTTATAGGCTCTCTTAAAAGTTTCAAATGTTGTGCTAGTCACATTTAGAATTTTACTCTGTTGTGAACTTATTTTTATGTACTATGTGGAGTAGTCATATAATTTTATTTTTTACACATGCATAGTACATTCTGTTCACAATGACTTGTAATACCACTTCTGTCATAAATATTCATATATGTATATGTAGACCTTTTTCTAAGGTCCATTCTGTCATTGCGTTCCTGGTGATATGCTTGATATCTTGTTACGAAAAGAATTCAATGAGAGACATAGTGGTAGATAAGAAGCAGATTTATTTAGAAAGAAGCATATTCTCCTGACAGAGTGTGGGAGTGTGGGCCATTTCAGAAAGTGAGAGAGATCCCTGAAATATGGAGTGGTTAGTTTTTATGGGCTGGGTAATTTCATAGGCTATTGAGTGGGAGGATTATTCCAATTATTTGGAGGAAGGAGTGAGGATTTTCAGGAACTGGGCCACTGCCCAGGTTTTGACCTTTATAGTTGGCCTCAAAACTGTCATGGTGTGGGTGGGTGTGTCATGCTAATATTATTACAATGAGCATATAATAAGATTCAAAGTCTATTGGAAGTTGAATATTTACCATCTTGGGCTTAGTTGGTTCTATCCAGTCTTTGTCATGTCCTATGGCTACAGCATTCTTCCCTCCTGTTTTAACTGGGTTAGTGTGTATACCAGCATCACATCTTTTTATTGTCTATTCTAATAGCTCACTGCCTTAATAACTGTAACTTAATCCCTAGTGTTCACACCTGTTAAAACAAGTATTTTTCTGTTAGTGTTTTTCAAATTGGTTTTACACACCTTATTACATAAGAGTTTAACAGTCTATTTGGCAAGATTTGTGAAAAAGTATTTCAAGTTTTTTAAAGATTTTAATAATGAATAATTTTAAAGTTAATAATTTTGTGGTTTTAATTAGAAATATATTACAGGTTATTTTATTGAAATTAACAATTGTCCTTCTATCCATGAACCTATCTCCTTAAAAACAACAAGGTTTTCTTTTATGACAAAATAAATTTTAATGACTTTATTCTTAAATGCATTTTAATCCTTTTGATCTGAGATATCTTCTAGCTTTTGCTTTTATAGTGAATGCAGTCATTGTAAAATATATTAACATTTCTAATTGGCTTGGGCTGGTGTTTAGAAATGCTATTGATTTTTGTATGTTAATTTATACCTTCAAAAACTAATACAATTATGTAAAGTTTAAAAATAAAATAAAATTAATTTAAAAAAAATAACTCTTTAATGTGACTTTTCTGCAGACTTTGATACTATCTTTCAAAAAATCAATTGCTTCCTTTATGACAGTTATTTTCAAACAACTATTGAGCATATTTTTTTCACTCTTTCCAGTCTATAGTATACTTTATTGTTGGTATAAATGTTATTCCTTCCTAGAAAATCTGCTCTTTCTTTCTGATTCTTATGAGATTCTTTTCTTTGTCTTTAATGTTCTGCAGTTCTACTATGCATCTAATCATCATACGGTTAACTGTTCACATAGCCATCCTTCATGGTGGGTAATTTCTTTTCATCATTTGTAATTTTTTACTAACAACTCATCTTCATCTCAGATTGGTTACTGAATGCTTTCTGTGGAAATCTTGTGTATTCTTTGCTCCAGAAAGGTTGCTACAAAGCCTGTCTTAGATTTTTCATGTCTTTCATGTGTCAGACCCTAGCTGGGGGGATTTTCCCACCACATTCATACTGTAAATTAGACTCCAAACTCCCAGAATGATAGTCCTGGGGCTTGCATTTCTCATGTGTGATTGTTGATACATATAGAAAACCAGGTAAAGAGAATTTTTTATTTTTCCCTTCTGTGGACTGCTGTATGAGGTTAATTTCTTCTTTTTACCAAAGAAAAAGCTCTTCCAGGATGCTGGCTTAATGTAAATTTATCTGTTCCAAGGATATGTCTTCCTTCAAGTGCAAGGACAGATTACCTGTCCTTACATTGCATGCAGGGAATCTAGTTGTTTGTTAAAAACCTATGTATGATTTTTCAGACCTGAACATAAGCAATGACAAAGCCTTTACATGCCAAGCTTCACAGGGAAACAGTGCACCAGCCTAGGTGGAAGCATCAAGGGGACTTGCCATCAAGGTCTCAAGTCCCTTCTGCTGCCCACTCTTTCACACATTTGCATTCCTAGCTCAATCCCTTCATTCTTAGGTCTCTTTATCTGAGGCCTTGGACAGAGAGAGGTCTTTTTTCAGACACTTCTGTTGAGCCTCCTTATGGGGGCTGGAGGGGAGAACACTTTCCCCAAGCTCAATCCTGGGTACTTTTCCACTCTTGGTAACACACCCTCTCTGGGCCCCCAGGTGTTCAGAGCTATCTGAACAATTAGGCAACCCCCAACCATGTCTATTCTGACTTACCCAACAAGAGATAATTGGCACTTTGTCTTATTTTAGCCTCCTGCTTATATCATCACAGTGACTAAAGTGTTAAATCTTTCATTTTTGGCTTGTTGTTTTAATTGCCTTTCTGACACCTGGCAACTAAGACCTCTCTTCCAGCTCAGCTGAGCTCCTGATAACAATGGAGAAACAGACATAGAAAACAGACTTAGGGACATGGGGAGAGGGGAGGAGCGGGTGAGATGTATAGAGAGTAATATGGAAGTTTACATTACCATATGTAAAATCCAATGGGAATTTGTTGTATGTCTCAGAGAACTCAAACAGGGGCTCTGTATCGACCTAGAGGGGTGGGAGGGAGGGGCTGGGAGGGAGGTTCAAGAGGAAGGGGACATATGTATACCTATGGCTGATTCATGTTGAGATTTAACAGAAAACAAAACAAAAAAAATTCTATAAAGCAATTATCCTTCAATTAAAAAATAAATAAATTTTTTTTAAAAATGCTGCCCTGAAATCCTAACATATACTGTATCCATAACCACCCCAGATTACCAGATTATTTGCTATCCTAGCTTTAGGTTCCATCTTTGTTTCTAAGGTCTTTAAAAGAAAATTCTATGCAGATATTAGAATATCTTACCCAAAATATCTAGCTGTTTGCAATCAGACGGAGGTCCAACCCCTGTCCATAAGTTAGAAGAACAGATAACCTCATTTCATTTCTGTCTTAAAAAAAAGGGGGGGCAGTAAGATGAATTCTGATGCAGTAAATGAACATTATAACTCATAAACTCCTTAAATCTACATAGGGTGGAAGAGAGGAAGGAAAGTTTCACTGGATAATGAGCATCTGTATTAAAGTAAAAATGAATAATTTTCAAATTGTTAGACTCATTAGTCATTGAAGTGAGTTACTGACTAAAGTTATAAATGTTCTCTCAGAATGTGTACAAAAGAGAAAGACATCTAATTCTTATATATGTATTGAGACTTGGATATAAGGAATCTCTAGGTTTCTTTCCTAACATGCAAATCCATGACACCTACTTTTGAAAGGCATCAAACCTTATAGATTATTTTGTAGCTTAGAAATTTCAAAATATTGATTTCCAGCTACAACACAGTACTAGAGCAATTTAATTTGTAGGAGTTTAAATATCCAGAGTATACTGGCTTCAGAGCACTGTGTAAGAAGTTTTAACTTGCCATATACAACTTTATCCTCTTTGCTCAATGATCTCCCTCTACATAGAAACTTAGCAGTCTCCTGTGAACCCCTGATGGTTTTCAATGAGTTTCTGGGTTACATTCCCTAAAATCAGAACCTGATATATTTGTGTGTATGTGAGTATGTATGCATGGAAAGGATTCACTGAAAGAATGCACTCAGGAGAAAACTATAAGGGAATGAGGAAAATAGAAGAGAAAGAAAATATACAGACAGATGGTTCAGCTGTAGTCCAGCCTCAGCCTGATCCCATAGGGATCATGGAATGTGAATGGTGGAGCAAGTCAAGAGTAGAGGTTTTTGTACTCTTTCATCCCTTGATCATTGACTACCTGCCCTCTTCTCCAGTGTAGCTTCCCCTGCACCTCTGAGTAGGATCACTCCCTTTTGCTAAGGGGAAGTTTTGAGAATAGATGGCAGCTCTAAGCCATGAGCAGGAAACTTTCAGAGCAGCTGGCAGATGAGTGTACTAAGGAGGAAAATAGAATCTTGATAAGGCACTAACAGTATCTATTACAGAGTGATAATCCTTGTGTTACTACAAGGCAGTAAGAATCAAAGAAGGGCCACATGGTCACTCACTTCCTTATTCAAGCTATGTTATTCACAGCTGCCTGAAATTCCATCCTGGTAGGTTTTCTTTGCAAAGCAATACTTGATAAGGGTTTCTATATTTCAAAGACAATGAGAGCAAGAAGCCAATTCTCCAATGCCACAAGTCTGGTGACATGAAATAATGTATAGAAATTATGACTGTTGCTAATTAACACTAATTAAATGCCAAAAGCATTTTAATTTTCAGTCTTTTATTTTTGAGTTATATTTTATTCACTCCACTTTGTGAAGCAAAGTGCAAAGGTGTCCACTTTGGATTCTTAATTTGTACATTGCTGAAAATTCTCCAAAGTTCTTTAGTAAAACACACATAATTTAGAGGGAAAATAAAATAATAAAGGCACAAATTACACATTTTTTCAGTCTGTTTCATCTTAACTGTTTTGGCTTGTCATTTCATATCAAGATTCTTAAATATCAGTTTAATGTACTCAGGGCCAAATTAATTAGATGAATGTGTTTTCAACCTACCACCAGGGATCATACTTAACAATTTTCTATTTTGAGGAAAGTTTGCATGAAGTAGGAGATGACTGCAGCACAATTTCTCAAGGATACAAGCCTATATGATGAAATTTATCTGTATTCTATAATCCAGATCCAAACTTCCAAGATTCAAATTCCCACTCCACCATCTTAGGAGTGTAGTTTTAGTATTTAGTACTTAGTCTCTCTATGGCTTATCTCTGGTTTGAGAATAGGATTAATCACAGCATCTAACTCGTTAAACTATCATAAGGATTAATAAATGTGAATCACTTAGAACACTGCCTGAAAAAGTTAATATTCAGTAAATGTTCTTTCCACCTTTGTTGGATATATTGCAGGCTCCCATTGGACCATCTAATTTAGTTCTTTGACATCTTCCTTACAAGAAATCATCAAAAACACTTTGAGATGAAGAAAGATACGATTAATATAAATTTGCCATTCCCTGTTTTATAGATGTGAAAACTTCCACCAAATGGAAGAACTTAACTACTTGATGACCATAAGAACACAGTCCTTAGACTTACTGACGCCAAAGAAATAATAATATTAACTCTTGTGACACAACCCTGTTACCCCACCATCACCCAAAGAATTGTGCAGAAGTTGATCACATACCCTATCACACCCTTCCTTCACATGGTCTTTAAAAATGCTTTCCTGAAACCCATTGGGAAGTTTGGGTGTTTTGAGACTAGCTGCCCTGAACTCATGCTTATTGTTGTTGTTCAGTCATTCAATCATGTCTGACTCCATGACTCCATTGACTGCAGCAAACCAGGCTTACCTGTACTTCACCATCTCCCGAAATTTGCTCAGACTCATGTCCATTGCATTGGTGAGGCCATCCAATCATCTTGTCTTCTGCTATCCCCTTCTCTTCCTGCCTTCAATCTTTCCCAGCATCAGGGTCTTTTCTAATGAATCAGCTCTTTGCATCACATGACCAAGTATTGAAGCTTCAGCATCAGTCCTTACAATGAATCTTCAGGACTGATTTTCTTTAGTATTGGCTGGTTTGACTTCCTTGCCATCCAAGAGACTCTCGAGAATCTTCTCCAACACCACAGTTCAAAAGCATCAGTTCTTTGGTCTCAGCCTTCTTTATGATCCAACTCTCACATCTGTACATACTACTGGAAAAACCATAGCTTTGACTATATGTACCTTTGTTGGCAAAGTAACGTCTCTGCTTTTTAATATGCTGTCTAGGTTTGTCACAGCTTTTCTTCCAAGAAGCAAGCATCTTTTAATTTTATGGCAGCAGTCACCATCCACAGTGATTTCGGAGCCCAGGGAAATAAAATCTGTCACTGTTTCCATTGTAACCCCATCAATTTGCATGAAGTGATGGGACCAGATGCCATGATCTTAGTTTTTGAATGTTGAGTTTTAAGCCAGCTTTTTCACTCTCCTCTTTCACCCTCATCGGGAGACTCTTCAGTTCCTCTTCGCTTTCTGCCATAAGGGTGGTATCATCTGAATATCTGAGGTTATTGATATTTCTCCTAGCAATCTTGATTCCATGTTCTGAGTCATCCAGCCTGGCATTTGGCATGATGCACTCTACATATAAGCTAAATAAGCAAGGTGACAATATATAGCTTTGACATACACCTTAATGAAAACTTGGAACCCATCTGTTGTTCCATGTCTGGTTCTAACTGTTGCTTCTTGACCTGCCTACAGGTTTTGCAGGAGGCAGGTAAAGTGGTCTGGTATTCCAATCTCTTTAAGAATTTTCCACACAGTGGATTTGTTGTGATCCACACAGTCCAAGGTTTTAGCGCAGTCAGTGAAGCAGAAGTAGATGTTTTTCTGGAATTGTCTCGTTTTTTTCTATGATCCAATGGATGTTGGCAATTTGATCTCTGGTTCCTCTGCCTTTTCTAAATCCAGCTTGTACATCTGGAGTTTCTTAGTTCACATACTGTTGAAGCCTAACTTGAAGGATTTTGAGCATTATGTTTCTAGCATGTGAAATGAGTGCAATTATGTGGTAGCTTGAACATTCTTTAGCATTGCCCTTTTTTGGATTAGGAATGAAAATTGACCTTTTCCAGTCCTATGGCCATTGCTGAGTTTTCCAAATTTGCTGGCATATTGAATTAAACACTTTCATAGCATCATCTTTTAGGATTTGAAATAGCCCAGATAGAATTCCATCATCTCCATAGCTTTGTTCATAGTGAGGCTTCCTAAGGCTCACTTGACTTCACACTCCAGGATGCCTGGATCTAGGTAAGTGATCACACCATCATGGATATCTGGGTCATGAAGGTCATTTTTATATAGTTCTTCTGTGTATTCTTGCCACCTCTTCTTAATATCTTCTGCTTCTGTTAGGTCCATACCATTTCTGTCCTAATTGTGACCATCTTTGCATGAAATGTTCCCTTGTATCTCTAATTTTCTTGAGGAGATCTCCAGTCTTTCCCATTTTATTGCTTTCTTCTATTTCTTTGCATTGTTCACTTAGGAAGACTTTCCTTGCTTGACACCCAGAAATAATGGCTGAAATTTCCTTCACTACAATCCAGTGTTAGTAGATTGGTGAGTAGACTCAAGTTTGGTTCAGTAACAGTTTGTTAAAAGCAAAAGATTAAAAGTCAGTAAGATCTATTTTTGAATCTGAGTTCTACCAATCAGACTTCCCTGGTGGCTCAGATGGTAAAGTGTCTGCCTACAACGTGGGAGACCTGTGTTCAGTCCCTGGGTTGGGAAGATCTCTTGGAGAAGGAAATGGCAACCCACTCTAGTATTCTTGCCTGGAGAATCCCATGGACAGAGTTTCCTTGTGGGCTACAGTCCATGGGGTCGCAAAGAGTCGGACACGACTGAGCGACTTCACTTTCTTTCTACCAATCACTTGTTCTGCGATTATACAGAAAATATTAATATATCTAAGGTTTTCACTTTTGAAATGGAGATAATCCTATTCACATCATAATGGTGCTTTGACCTCCAAATGAGATAGAGCATGCACATGGCCTGGCATATCTTTAGAATTTATGAAAAGATAGTCCTTTTATTATAGCCAAGTACCTATGCCCATCAACAGCCTGTGTCTTACCTAAGGAATGAGCCAAGTTTTGAGGGTGCCAACCAGGCTAACCCTACCAATTTGCAGACTGAACCTTCATCAGAATTTAACTTGAAATTCTTGCATGAATGGAAAATTGAAGAGAGCTCAAATATTAATAGTAAATATGATAGAAAGTAGATAATTTTAATTCCATTTCTGATTAACTTGAAAAGGTCATATATATTATTTTTATTTAGAGTTGTTGATAATAACTATTGCCATCACAGTTCACGAAAAATAGTCTTATGTAAGTTCAAAGTATTATTTCTACTTCTAAATAAATAAACCAAGAAAATGTTCAGAGTAAAGTTTTGACTTAGAAATTATTTGAGGTTAATGATCGTGTACAATGGCCCATTTTAGACCAGTATCTCAGTGAGACAATCAACTACATTAATCTAGCTTAAAGGTTTAAGAGCATGGGCTACTCTTGTAGGTTGGGTTCTACAAAAGCGGAGACTAAGATAGAGTTCCAGATGCTCTCAGAGAAAGGTAAAAAGAAAGCAAGATGGCGCAGAAGGAACTGAATAAGAATATGATCTCATCTGGAGTTGAATTTTGGCTTGATTGCATTGGAGATCTCTGAAGTGTGAATTGTACTACAGATTTGGTGCCTTCTTTAAGCAACAAGGCAGGTGTTTGCCACTCTGATTAAGTGGTAATTAGATGCAGGCTATTCTCATCCTCTGAGCAATACTCACAGTTAGATGGATGATAATTCTCTGCAGAAGGGACAGTCCTAAATTGATAGCTGCCAGTACTCATGACAGCTAGGGGTTTGTTTCACCTGCCTCTAAAGAGGATCTGGATGAATGAGGGGAATGAGTATTACTATTTGTGGCAAAAAATTCTGTCCCTTGTTAAAAATGCATTGGTTTTATCAGTTCAGTTTAGTCACTCAGTCGTGTCCGACTCTTTGTGACCCCATGAATCGCAGCACGCCAGGCCTCCCTGTCCATCACCAATTCCCGGAGTTCACTCAAACTCATGTCCATTGAGTCGGTGATGCCATGCAGCCATCTCATCCTCTGCCGTCGCCTTTTCCTCCTGCCCTCAATCCCTCCCAGCATCAGAGTCTTTTCCAATGAGTCAACTCTTCGCATAAGGTGGCCAAAGTACTGGAGTCTCAGCTTTAGCATCATTCCTTCCAAAGAAATCCCAGGGCTGATTTCCTTTAGAGATTGGATCTCCTTGCAGTCAAAGAGACTCTCAAGAGTCTTCTCCAGCACCACTGTTCAAAAGCATCTATTCTTCGGTGCTCAGCTTTCCTCACAGTCCAACTCTCACATCCATACATGACCACTGAAAAAACCATAGCCTTGACTAGATGGACCTTTGTTGACAAAGTAATGTCTCTGCTTTTCAATATGCTATCTAGGT
>NW_011494635.1:11969147-11972969 GCF_000754665.1 Bison bison bison
GAATTTTCCACAGTTTATTGTGATCCACACAGTCAAAAGCTTTGGCATAGTCAATAAAGCAGAAATAGATGGTTTTCTGGAACTCTCTTGCTTTTTCCATGATCCAGCGGATGTTGGCAATTTGATCTCTGATTCCTCTGCTTTTTCTAAAACCAGCTTGAACATCTGGAAGCTCACAGTTCACATATTGCTGAAGCCTGGCTTGGAGAATTTTGAGCATTACTTTACTAGCATGTGAGATGAGTGCAATTGTGAGGTAGTTTGAGCATTCTTCGGCATTGCCTTTCTTTGAGATAGGAATGAAAACTGACTTTTTCCAGTCCTGTGGCCACTGCTGAGTTTTCCAAATTTGTTGGCATATTGAGCGCAGCACTTTCATAGCATCATCTTTCAGGATTTGAAAGAGCTCAACTGGAATTCCATCACCTCCACTAGCTTTGTTCGTAGTGATGCTTTCTAAGGCCCACTTGACTTCACATTCCAGGATGTCTGGCTCTAAGTCAGTGATCACACCATCGTGATTATCTGGGTCGTGAAGGTCTTTTTTGTACAGCTCTTCTGTGTAGTCTTACCACCTGCTCTTAATATCTTCTGCTTCTGTTAGGTCCATACCATTTCTGTCCTTTATCGAGCCGATCTTTGCATGAAATGTCCCCTTGGTATCTCTGATTTTCTTGAAGAGATCTCTAGTCTTCCCCATTCTGTGTTTTCTTCTATTTCTTTGCATTGATTGCTGAGAAAGGCTGTCTTATCTCTTCTTGCTATTCTTTGGAACTCTGCATTCAGATGCTTATATCTTTCCTTTTCTCCTTTGCTTTTGGCTTCTCTTCTTTTCACAGCTATTTGTAAGGCCTCCCCAGACAGCCATTTTGCTTTTTTGCATTTTTTCCATGGTGATGGTCTTGATCCCTGTCTCCTGTACAATGTCACAAACCTCAGTCCATAGTTCATCAGGCACTCTATCTATCTATTGGTTTTATAGGAAGACAAATTAAGAGACAATATAGTAAGAGTGTCCAAATAATGACAAAGAGAATCTATGTTTATGTCACAGGAAGGGGGATCCCTTCCAGGGCCCAAAACTGGGCTCTTGTCTAACACTCGGAAATGAATTGTCCACGGAGACACATGTGCTGGCAAAGCAAGAAATTTTATTGGGAAAGGGCACCCGGGTGGAGAGAAGTAGTGTAAGGGAAGCCAGGAGAACTGCTCTGCCATGTGGCTCACAGTCTCAGTTTTTATGGTGATGGGATTAGCTTCCAGGTTGCCTTTAGCCAACCATTCTGACTCAGAGTCCTTCCTGGTGATGTACACCTTGTTCAGCTGAGATGGATGCCAGAGAGAAGGATTCTGGGAGGTGGTCCGACATGTGGTGTCTCCTTTTGACTTTTCCTGAACTCTTCTGGTTGGTGGTGGCTTAGTAGTTCCATGATCCTTATCAGGACCTCCTGTCGTAAAACACCTCATGCAAATGGTTACTATGGTGCCTGGTCAGGGTGGGCAGTTTCAGTCAGTGTGCTTCCTCTAACATCTATAGTCCTTAAATTTGGGTGAATGGGGTTATAAACCCATGACATTTCATGATAAATGTTAGAGACCTGCTTTCAAGAAATTGCATGTGTGTACACACAAAATATTTGTATAGAATTTCAGAGGTTCTCAGACCCCTTGATGAAGCTAATTTACAGATTGTTTGAATCAGAAATTTTTGTTTTGGCCTACATGATTTGTACTAGCCTTTATACTGGCATTGAAATGGTGATCAGAATCTAGAAAAATGATGAAAATCAGGGGAGAAGCAAGATATAGATCTGTGCTAATGGAGAGATGACAGATGAAAGAAATCAGTCATAATCCATTACAAGGAATCCTCTAGACTAGTTATCACAAGGGACAGTTTTGTGGAGTGAATGGCCTCCAGGAGCAAAGGAAAAACAAGTTTCTAGATTTTCTCTCTTGCAGTGTGTTTTTTTTACATCTGTCCACATTCTACCTACACAAAATGGAGCCATTCCTGAGATAGGAGATAGATGGGACCCAGGCTGAGCATGTAGTTTGTCCCCTGTGGACAGAAACTCCATTATAGCAGGATAAAAAAGGAAGCTCGGCCCTGCCCAGATAAAAGGTAAGAGACCACATATTTCTCATTCTAAATGCCAAGGAGACCTTCCTATAAAGCTCCTTGGAGGTCAAAAGGGGAATAATGTCAACCTACCCACAGATCTCTTCACTGGAATCCATCTTGACTAAGAGAGGTGCATGTGAACAGGGGAGGATCCTGAAATATACCAAAAACAGACCTAGAACCAAGAAAATCTAAATGATTAATCAAAGGAAACCTGGAAGAAATGCCCCATATACGTCGTTTAAACTACAACAAGGGTGTGACTCTAGCTTTGAGTCTACCCAGGTGTGAATCTACACTTCTTCCTCCTAGTAAATACTTAATTTCTTTGTGGGAATTCTTTTCTGCAAAGCCAAAGGTCCAGGGCCTTATATCTGGCAACTGGCCTGGTGGTTAGGATTCAGTGCTCTCTCTGCTGTGGAAGGACCTCAATCTCTAGCTGGGAATTGAACCCCTGCTTCAAGCCACCGCAAGCCAAGGCCACTCATAATAGTAGCAGCTGGTAACAGCACCACAAGCAGCCTTCTAGCATAACAGTAGCAGTTGTTAACAGCACCATAATCAGCCACTGCAGGGAGTCACAATATATAATTGCATTCACATTTACTACATTCTGAGATGTCTCTTTCATCATTCTCTGACCCTTCCATATGTAACAATAATGAACTCCAAAACCACCCATCTTTGGACACCCCAAAACCAAATTTTGGGGGAAAATGTTCAGGGTCATAAGTGGGGAGTAGGTGTTCAGTTGAGTGGGATATGAAATGGGCCATTGCTTTGAATATTTAACGACAACTTTCTGTAGTTGTTCCAAATGAAGATGTAATAGGTTTGTGTTTATTCTTATAGATACATGACATACAAAAAATGTACATATTAAATCTTGATGAATTTTCTTTAAATGAGAATACCTGTGTAACAACTCTCAGATCAAGAAACATAACTTCCCCTGCATCTTAAAAGCTATCTGGAAGCCTCTTTAGCTAACCTGAAGCCCTGTTTTGTGGTGACAGTTATATCTGATAATTTTTTTTGAAGCCAGGCACGACTCACCTGGGATTATTTCTGCAGAAAGTATTGCTTTTTGTAGTCAGTTCATTCTGACTGTATTCATTCTAACTCTATCCTATTATCTCTGAATGCTTTTCCTGATAGTAATCCTTTAAGTGTCGCTCAAGTCTTGCAATGATATCTCCTGATAAGTTTTTCACCTTCTCTTCCAAATAATTCCCTTTGTTTTTTTTTAGTTTCTTAGGATCTGGAACTCTAACATTAACATGTCCTTCATGAGAACTCACAAGAGCACCTTTTCATCCTGACCTCTCTTTTAAGGATCAGTTAAGAGGGTAGGAAGTAACATATCTACAAACAGGATAGGAAGTGCTGATCACACACTGATATCCACACACTTGGATAAGTGAAGTGCAAATGTGAGAAATATTACAGTGACTTGGGCAAGAAAGCAAACTGAGCTGTTCATTGAGTCTTCTCCACAGATTTAGAACCTAAGAAAGGGCATTCTTTCATTCCTGTGAAATGTAATGACAGCAGGGCTTCAGATAACCATCCTCAAATCCGGATGCTTATCTAAACCAAACCTGCCTGCCTGCCTGGAATCCCTTTGACTTTCAAAAATAGAGCCTGGATTCATGGGGAACTCTGCTTCTCAGACAATTTGGGACAGCTTCTGTGTT
>NW_011494635.1:11973069-11997064 GCF_000754665.1 Bison bison bison
TTGGTAAGAAACATTTTTAAAGAAAAGACATCATTTCCTCTCTCTTTTCCTCTAGATTAAACCCAGACTATGAAGACAAATGTAGGGTAAAGTTTAATAAACAATATAGATTATATAAGCAATAGGGGGAATGAGTGTTGCAAAAAGAGAAAAGTAGAATATCTAGGCTTTCATTTGTAACTGCTTTATTTTTGTGTGTCATTGCTCTACTTTTATCTTATTTATCAATATCCAAAAACTCTTCCTCTTTTTTATTGTTTTTAAAATTTTTTCTTTTTTTTAAACTGATTTTAAAAAATTTTCTTCCATTAACTGCTGTATAGAAAGTATTTTTCAAAGCAGGACTGGCCTCTCAGTATATCGCTATAAAGATTAATCTGAGATTTAAGCTCAGAACCTTTTCACTTCATTTCTCAGAGGCAGTTATTGCCCCACCACATCTGCCCCCAATACCTATATGTCTCTTTTAATTAAATTCCTTCATTCCTGTCATTTTTTTCTTCATGTGTTCATCTAAAGATTAATTGAATACCTAACTTGTATCATATCCTGAGTTTCTTTATGTCCCTTAGCACATCCATTAAGAAATTTAGTAAATCCTTGAAAAACTCATTCTCCTAGGATAAAAGACTCTCATGTCCCAAAGCATTCATCGGCTAGGCCAATCCTTAGCTCAAAAGATGCTCTTTGACAGAATATGATCAGAGTTGGGCACTGTTAGTCTTAAAGCTAAGTTGTAAGTCCCAGCTTCTCAGAATCCCTTAAATATAACCCACTAAGGAGTGGATTCACTACTCAACTCAGTCTGTTTGTAAGCTTAGTCCTGCTTAAGGAAGAATTTGATGCACAAATTGAGATTAGAAATTTGCTTTCATCTAATTCACTTTCTATGCTGCTGCTAAAATGCCATCAATATAGGTTTTGTCATGAAAATCTAATGATGATAGTCACTGCTTATAAACTTCTCCTGAGAATACTGAGATAAACTGTAGCATATTAAAAGAATAAACAGTTCATTTAAGCAAAAATCAATTTGAATACCTCAGTGTCTGTCAAACCTGAAGTGGTTGGGGTGCTGAGCTGACAGAAGCTGGGGGAAACTGAAATTGGAGGCAAGAAAGGACATAATGGACATAATTTAATTGACTACATCTTAGTTGACTGTGACAGGTTGGCCCTAGTGTATCAATTTCTTAACCTTGAAGTATTTATGAGCTTAGGCTTTGGTTCACCCCAGTAATAGAGCACCCTCAGTGTAACTGTCTCCTTGCTTAATTAATTTAACAAAGAATAAAAGCTCAAATTTATCTGAGGATGTGAAAAGCCTGCAGGATTCAGCTACTACTCACCTATTGATTCTTCTCTTTGCACCAGGGAGCTGAGATTTGATCAATGTGAAGAGCAGAGTTGAGAGTAGTCCTAAAAAGTCCAGGAAGCCAGGAGGCTCCAGTGAGAGGTCACAGATAGTAGAAGGCATCAGAACTATGATAAAGATAAAGGGAGCTAAAGTCCATCACCAGTTTTTCCTTCAAATCAGAATTTGAGGAAATAAAAATGTTAAATCCTAATAAATTCAGTTTAAGGAGGCCATGTAGTTGTCTACGTCTTAAAACAGGAGTACTACTAAGACTTCTGTTTAGTTATTTCTCAATAAAAAAGTGATAAATATATTTGTAACAAAAATATATAACATTGACTTTCTTAAATTCTAAAGAGTATTCATATCTAAATATTTCTTAAATAAAAGAATCATCATTAATAACTATAATAATATAAAAGTCTATGGTCTATCATAATTTAATTGGCAAGGTTATTTCCTTTTAATATTATACTGAGTTATATAAATCTTATCATCGATGGTGATTGTTTCTGCTGTTCAGTTGGTAAGTCATGTCCAACTCTTTGTGATCCCATGACCTGCAGCACACCAGGCTTCCATATCTTTCACCATCTCCCAAAAAAGTGAAAGTGTTAGTTGCTGAGTCATGCCTGACTCTTTGTGACCCCCATGGATTATATCCCACCAGGCTCCTCTATCCATGGGATTCTCCAGGCAACAATACTGGAGAGGGTGGCCATTCCCTTCTCCAGCGAATCTTGCCCACCCAGGAGCTAAGCCTGGGTCTCCCATACTGCAGGCAGATTCTTTACCCACTATCTCCCAGAGTTTGCTCAAATTCATGTCCATTGATTTGGTGATGCCATCCAATCATTTCATCCTCTGTTGCCCCCCTTGACTCCTGCCCTCAATCTTTCCCAGAACCAGGGTCTTTTCCAATGAATCAGCTCTTCCCATCAAGTGGCCAAAGTACTAGACCTTCAGCTTCAGCACCCGTCCCTCTAATGAATATTAAGGGTTGATTTCCTTTAGGATTGACTGATTTCATGTCCTTCCTGTCCAGGAGAATTCTCAAGAGTCTTCTCCACCACCACAGTTCAAAAGCATCAGTTCTTCGGCACTCAGCCTTCTTTGCAGTCCAAGTCACACATTTGTACATACTATAGAAGTATCATAGCTTTGACTATATGGACCTTTGTCAGCAAAATGATGTCTCTGCTTTTTAATATGCTGTCTAGGCTTGTCATAATTTTCTTTCCAAGGAGTAAGTCTCTTTAATTTTTTTTAAATTTTATTTTAACTTTACAATAGTGTATTGGTTTTGCCATATATCAAAATGAATTTGCCACAGGTATACATGTGTTCCCCATCCTGAACCGTCCTCCCTCCTCTCTCCCCATACCATCCCTCTGGGTCGTCCCAGTGCACCAACCCCAAGCATCCAGTATCGTGCATCGAACCTGGACTGGTGACTCGTTTCATATATGATATTATAAATGTTTCAATGCCATTCTCCCAAACCATCCCACCCTCTCCCTCTCCCACAGAGTCCAAAAGACTGTTCTATACATCAGTGTCTTTTTTGCTGTCTCATATACAGGGTTATTGTTACCATCTTTCTAAATTCCATATATATGCATTAGTATACTGTATTGGTGTTAATTTCATGATTGCAGTCACCATCTACAGTGATTTTGAAGCCCAAGAAAATAAAATTTGTCACTGCTTCCACTTTTTCTCCATCTATTTGCCATGAAGTAATGGGACTGGATACTGTGATCTTAGTTTTTTGAATGTTGAACGTTCACCCACCTTTTTCACTCTCCTCTTTTACCCTCATCAAGAGGCTTTTTAGTTCCTCTTGGTTTTCTGCCATTAGAGTGGTGCCATATGAATATCTGAGATTGTTGATATATCTCCCTGAAATCTTGATTCCAGCTTGTGAGTCATCCAGTTTGGCATTTCATATGATATACTCTGCATATAAGTTAAATAAGCAAGGTGACGATATACAGCCTTGATGTACTTCTTTCCAATTTTGAATCAGTTCACTGCTCCATGTGGAATTCTAACTGTAGCATCTTGGTCTGCATACAGGTTTCTCAGAAGACAGAGAAGTTGGTCTGGCATTCCCATTACTTCAAGAATTTTCCACAGTTTGTTTCTAGCTACACAATCAAAGCCTTTAGCATAGTCAATGAAGCAGAAGTAGATGTTTTTCTAGAACTCTCTTGCTTTTGCTATGATCCAATTAACGTTGGCAATTTGATCTCTGTTTCCTCTGCCTTTTCTAAATACAGCTTGTACATCTCAAAGTTCTGCATCCACATACTGCTGAATCCTGGCTTAAAGGATTTTGAGTATTACCTTGCTAGCATGTGAAATGAGCTCAATTGTATGGTAGTTTGAATATTCTTTGGTGCTGCCCTTCTTTGAGATAAGAATGAAAACTGACCTTTTTCTAGTCCTCTTGCCATTGATGAGTTTTCCAAATTTGCTCACATATTTATTGAAGCACTATAACAACATCATCTTTTAGGATTTTAAATAGCTCAGCTATTGTAAGCCCTCCTCAGAAAACCACTTTGCCTTCTTGCATGTCTTTTTCTTAGGAATGGTTTTGGTCACTGCCTTCTGTACGATGCTATGAACTTCCATCCATAGTTCTTCAGGCACTCTGCCTACCAGATCTAATCCCTTCAATCTGTTTGTCTCCTCCACTGCATAATTATAAGGGATTTGATTTAGGTCATACATGAATTGTCTAACGGTTTTACCTACTTTCTTCAATTTAAGCCTGAATTTTGCAATAAGGAGCTCATGACCTAAGCCAAAGTCAGCTCCAGATCTTGTTTTTGCTGACTGTATAGAGCTTCTCCATCTTTGGCTGCAAAGAATGTAATCAATCTGAATTCAGTATTGACCCTTTGACAAAACCTGGTCCACTGGAGAAGGGAATGGCAAACCATTCCAGTATTCTACCCTTGATAACCCCATGAACAGTATGAAAAGTTAAAAAGATACGACACTGGAAGATGAGGCTCCCAGGTATGTAGGTGTCTAATATGCTACTAGGGAAGAGTGGAGAGATACCTTCAGAAAGAATGAAGAGGCTGAGTCAAAGTGAAAATGTTACTCATTTGTGGATGTGTCTGGTGGTGAAAGTAAAGTTTGATGCTATAAAGAATTCCAAAGGAACCTGGAATACTAGGTCTATGAATCAAGGTAAATTGGATGTGGTCAAGCAGGAGATGACAAGATTGAACATCTATATTTTAGGAATCATTGAACTAAAATGGACAGGAATGGGTGAATTTAACTCTGGTGACCATTATATCTACTACTGGGCAAGGATTCCATAGAAGAAATGGAGTAGCCTTCATAGTCAACAAAAGTCTGAAATGCAGTACTTAGGTGCACCCTCAAAACTGACAGAATGATCTTGGTTTGTTTCCAAGGAAAACCATTTAGCATTACAGTAAGTAATGTACAAGTCTATGTCCCAACCACTGATGCTGATGAAGCTGAAGTTGACTGGTTCCATGAAAACTACAAGACCTTCTAGAATTAACACCATAAAAGATGTCCTTTTCATCATAGGGGATTGGAATGCAAAAGTAGGTAGTCAAGAGATATCTGGAGCAACAGGCAAGTTTAGCCTTGGAGTACAAAAATGTAGCAGGGCAAAGTCTATAGATTTTTGCCAAGTGAACTCTCTGGTCATAGCAAACACCCTCTTTCCACAACACATGAAACTATTCTACATATGAACATCACTGTAGGGCATTGCCATGTTCAAAATCAATAAGCACCATGGTTATCATCTGAGAACTGAGTAAATGATTTGGAGTTTGGAAACTGAGAACCACCCAGCAGAACATTATGGAAGTGGTTAGACGTTATGTGTCTGAATTGTTTGGTGATTGAAATGGTAAGTAGACTGGCCAGTGAGACATCTGGAAGAAAAAGATTTTTTTTTAACCTATTTGAATGGGAGAGATGCTGGTAGGAAAGAATCATAGACTGGTTTTTGATTTAGGTATTTTATGAAGTGCATGATAAGATCACTGACAGAGATGGAGCAGATGGCTTGGATTTCCCAGACATATTCACCAGATATGGTCAAATTTTAGCTTACAGAACATGATAAATTACTCCTAGAACTCAAATTATAAACCAAACAAATCTTTAATGTTTCAGAGAACTTGTCAAAGCTGTGAATACACAGTCTTTTCATTCACACTTCACAGTCTAATTACACAATCTTTCAGTGGAAGGACTGTTTTTTCAATTATAATATTTAATTTTCTTTTACCTTGCATGTATGATGCTAATCAATATTATATTTACCTGTATAAATGTCATATGGCCTTACACATACTTCTTAGAGTTCATCCATGGGTTGCTGCATGTGCATGGTGTGTATGTGTGCAAGGAGGAATTGAACTAATAGTGTAACTTCTGATGAAAAAAAGATTACACTTTTATTCTTTGGTGTATTAAAATGTGCAACAGCTATGGAAAATGATGTTTTATTTATTCTGAATCCAAATTAAAAGTTATTTGGGCCTTTCTCATCTCTTAAACTCCAACTTAAGAACTTCACCCTATCCTTGATTTTGAGGTGTGGTGAAGGCAGTGGCACCCCACTCCAGTACTCTTGCCTGGAAAATCCCATGGACGGAGGAGCCTGGTAGGCTGCAGTCCATGGGGTCGCTAGGAGTCAGACACGACTGAGCGACTTCACTTTCACTTTTCACTTTCATGCATTGGAGAAGGAAATGGCAACCCACCCCAGTGTTCTTGCCTGGAGAATCCCAGGGACGGGGGAGCCTGGTGGGCTGCCGTCTATGGGGTCGCACAGAGTCGGACACGACTGAAGCGACTTAGCAGCAGCAGCAGCAGCAGCATACCCAACATGAGTTTAAACCTCCTCCCTTCACTCTTAAGATTCTCAATTTAAGGAAAAAGCTTGAGGTTGGAACAATATTGTGCAGTCAACACTCTCAAACTTTGGTGAGGTTGAAAGGGTCCATAGCTCCTTTCCATTCTTTGTGACAGTTAAGCCTGCTTTGCTTTTATTTAATACAGATTTATCCTAAGGCTTGTTCTTTTTCAATGTGATCCACTTGGCCGCACCCATTTGGAAGAGCCCGTTACTATGGTCAGGGTTGGTTTGGCTCGCTCAAGCTCACTGCTACATTCTTTTTTTAGAGCCTGCCAAATGTGGGCCAATGGGTGTGTCTTGTTAACATCCTGTGGTTTATCAGATATGTAGGATCACTCTTTAGAGCAACCTCTTTAGAAGCCTGCAGCTGTGCTGAGAGCCCCTGGTCAGCATGTCTAAGAGGAAGCCCGAACTCTGATTCACATTTAACCAAAATGCTTATGGGGAATGGCAACATAAGCATGCCTTGCCTTAAGAAACACATGGCGCCCATCCTGAATCTAGATTAGTGATTTGTGGTTGCAAACATTTGCCTATCTCTCCAAACCATAATTTATCCCAAAGAAATGACTATGTCACTTACACATTTAGATATAAGAACCACACACAAAATGGATTTCCTGGGTCAGTTCTGATTTTTAAGTCCATGCACCATTTTTTATTTGCCACATGCAGACCGCAGAGCCACTTTCAAGGATATGTTAGGGATACAGGAAACATTAGTGTGTAGTTAAAATGCATACCCCATGGTGGGGAAAGACCAGAGGACACAATTTTGGACTGGCAAGGATCAGCAGAAGTTTGCTACTCAAATATATCATGAAACATACTCACCCTATAACCCCAACTACAGGTTTAAGTAGATTAACAACTTCATTTTATTAAGTGCAAATGCTCCCTCAAGTGGTTAGACTTCATTCATACTTTAGTATGAAATATTTACTTCAATAAGATTTTCCAGTCCATTCTCTCTGAGTACCTGGAACTCCTGGGAGATGGGGGAGGTAGGATGGAGTATTTCACTTCTTTACCATATCTATTGCTGGCACTATCATTAACTTGAATGAATAAAAATATAATTAAAGTTTATATATTATTAGTGTTTGCTGAATATTTTTAACAGGAATAATGGACTTGGAGATAGTTAAGTTGTATGTGATGAAAATTTAAAAACTAGTGAATCTAAGGAATTCATTTTACCACTTTTGTGTTTTCTGTAGGTTATTTTTTTAATAAATATTTTTTAAAATATTCTAATTAGCTTGTAATCATTGTCTAAGTAATATAATAGCTGAAACATACTAATGCCCATATTTTTCTTAGAGCAAGAAGAATGTGAGCAGTATACAGAGAAATCTTAAAGAACCAGAGGTAAAATAAAAAGTTGTATCTGAGAGCTGGAAATGAGGTGAGTGGTGCGAGAGGAGATTTAAATTAAGGATGAGATAAAGGGAAAGAAAATATTTCCGTGCTAAGGCAATTTTACCAAGATTCCTATCTGTGAATTTTCTGCCATGGGTTAAGATAGTCTGAAGCCCAAGTTAATAAATTAACTTTTTATTTTAGAGCTGGACTTCTCACTTTTCTTGATTTATATTATCTTCCATGTTCAGTTTCTCTAGGATATATGGTTGTTTTCTCCACTCAGCACTTTTTCCCTCAATATTCCAATTTGCATTTCTGAGGCTGCCGCATTCTAATACTACTGTTGGTGATGAAGATGGTGAGAAGGAGAAGGAGGGAGGGCAGGGGGAAGACACTAACTTAACTAAGCACCTGTTATGGGCAGATTGCTATGCCAGGCATTTTTCACACAATTCATTTAAATTTCTCAAATAAGACAACTGAGGTTCAGAGAAGTTAAGTAATTGTTCCAAGGTCATTTATATTTTGGAGCTGCAATCACAACCATAGCTGCACCATTTCAAAGCCCCTTGCCTTTTGAGCACTGCTTTTGGACGAACATTTTAAAATGAAAGGAACAGCTGTAAACATGTATGATCTGCCTCATTGTAAAGAAGATTTAAACTTTCTTTTAACTTCCATGATAAAAGTAATGGGAATAATTTGACCAAAATGAAAAAGAAATATTAGGAGCAAAGTAAAACAAAGGTTAAAAATTATTTCTGTAGCTTCCTCCGTGTTTATTTTTGTTGAATTGGTGGACTTACCCAATGGAGGCAAAAGGGAGAGGAAGACACACATAGGACCCAACCCTGAGCTTTGGCCCTGTTGTGAGCTGGAGAAAGTCTCTTCAACTCTCTCAAACTAGATTTTCACCTTTGTAAAGTTGAACAATCCCTAATCTTCCCTCCTCTGGAGCTGCTGTGAGCATTGAGTTTATGATTCTAAGATCTCTCCAGAGTCTTTTTTAAAACAGACTATAATACAGTTATTATTGCTGTTATTACTACTTGTGAAAAGAATAGAAATTGGCAGCATTTGGCACCACTTTGATAATACTCAAATATGCTGGTACTTTTATAGCATAAAAATCTCAAAATCATTAGAATTTATCCTATGATTGTGATTTCTTAATTCCATAATTTTAAAACCTGAACTAACTCTAAACTCTAGTGCTGCTTGTACAGTTCAGTTCAGTTCAGTTCAGTCGCTCAGTCGTGTCCGACTCTTTGCAACCCATGAATCACAGCACGCCAGGCCTCCCTGTCCATCACCAACTCCCAGAGTTCACTCAGACTCACGTCCATCGAGTCAGTGATGCCATCCAGCCATCTCATCCTCTGTCGTCCCCTTCTCCTCCTGCCCGCAATCCCTCCCAGCATCAGAGTCTTTTCCAATGAGTCAACTCTTCGCATGAGGTGGCCAAAGTACTGAAGTTTCAACTACTTCCAAAACACAGGTGAAAACAGGAATTGTTGCTGTTATTCTGTAACAAAGTCATATCTGACTCTTTAAGGCTCCTCTGACCTTCACTATCTCCTAAAGGTTGCTCAAATTCATGTCCATTGAGTTGGTGATGATATCTAATCATCTCATTATCTGCCATCCCCATCTCCTTTTGCCTTCAATCTTCCCCACCATTAGGCTGTTTTCCAGTGGGTCAGTTCTTCGAATCAGGTGGCCAAAGTATTGGAGTTTCAGCTTCAGCATCAGTCCTTCCAATGAATATTCAGGACTGATTTCCTTTAGGATGAACTGGTTTCATGTCCTTGCAGTCCAAGGGATTCTCAAGAGTCTTCTCCAACACCACAATTCAAAAGCATCAGTTCTTTGGTCTCAGCCTTCTTTATAGTCCAAATCTCACATCTGTACATTACTACTGGAAAAACCATAGCTTTGACTATATGGGTGTTTGTCAACAAAGTGATGTCTCTGCTTTGTAATACACTAACTACGTTTGTCATAGTTTTCCTTTTAAGGTGCAAGTGTCTTTTAATTTCATGACTGCAGTCAGCACCCACAGTGATTTTGGAGCACAATAAAAAAATCTGTCCCTGCTTCCACTTTTTCCTACTCTATGTACCATGAAGTGATGTGACTGGTTGCCATCGCCATGATCTTAATTTTTTTAATTTTCAGTTTCAAGACAAGTTTTCACTCTTCTCTTTCACACTCATCAAGAGGCTCTTTAGTTCCTCTTGGATTTCTGCCATTAAAGTGGTATCATCTTCATATCTGAAGTTGTTGATATTTCTCCTGGCAATCTTGATTCCAGCTTGTGATTTATCCAGCCCAGCATTTCACATGATGTACTCTGCAAATAATTTGAATAAGCAGGATGACAATATTTAGCCTTGTTGTATTCCGTTCCCAATTTTGAACCAGTCATTTTTTCCATGTATGGTTCTAACTGCTGCTTCTTGACCTACATACAGATTTCTTAGGATACAGGTAAGGTAGTCTGGTATTCCCATTCCTTGAAGAATTTTCCACAATTCATTGCAGTCCACACAATCAAGGGCTTTAGTGTGGCAGTGAAGCAAAAGTAGATATTTTCCTGGAATCCCCTTGCTTTATCCATGATCCAGTGAATATTGGCAATCTGGTCTCTGGTTCCTCTACCTCTTCAAAATCCAGCATGTACATCTCAAAGTTCTCAGTTCACATACTACTGAAGCCTAGCTTAAAGGTATTTGAGCATAACTTTGCTAGCGTGTGTGTGTGTGTGTGTGTGTGTGTTAGTCGCTCAGTCGTGTCTGACTCTCTGTGACTCTATGGACTATAGCCCTTAAGACTCCTTTACTCATGGAATTCTCCAGGCAAGAATACTGGAGTGGGTTGCCATTCCCTTCTCCTTCTAGCATGTGAAATGAACACATTTGTACTGTAGTTTGACCATTTTTTGGCATTGCCTTTTTGGGGAGTTGAAATGAAAACCGACCTTTTCCAGTTCTGTGGCCACCATTGCATCTTCCAAATTTGCTATCATATTGAGTGCAGCACTGTAACAGCATCCTCTTTTTGAATTTTTTATGACACAGGTGAAATTCTGTCACTTCCACTAGTTCATAATAATGCTTCCTAAGATCCATTTGACTTCACCATCCAGGATGCCTGGCTCTAAGTGAGTGTCCACACCATTGTGGCTATCTGGGTCATTAAGATCTTTCTTGTATAGTTCTTCTGCATATCCCTGCCGCCTCTTCTTAATCTCTTTTGCTTCGGTTAGATCCTTACCATTTCTGTGCCTTATCATGTCTATCTTTGCATGAAATATTCCTTATCTCTAATTTTCTTAAAGAGTTTCTAGTCTTTCCCATTCTATTGTTTTCCTTTATTTCTTTGCATTCTTCATTTAAGAAGGCCTTCTTATCTCTCCTTGCTATTCTCTGGAATTCTGCATTTGATTGAGTATATCTTTCCCTTTTTCCCTTGCCTTTCACTTCTCTTCTTTACTCAGTATTTGTAAAGCCATCTCAGATAAACACTTTGCCTTCTTGCATTAATTTTTCTTGGGGATGGTTTTGGTCACTGCCTCCTGCACAATAACTCCATCCATAGTTATTAAGGCAGTATGTCTACCAGATCTAATCCCTTGAAATTATTCATCATCTCCACTGTATAATCATAAGGGATTTGATTTAGGTTGTACATGAATGGCCTAGTGGTTTTCCCTACTTTATACAATTTAAACCTGAATTTTACAAAAAAGAGCTCATGATCTGAGCCACAGTCAGCTCCTAGGTTTTGTTTTTACTCACTGTATAGAACTTCTTCATCTTTGGCTGCAAAGATCATAATCAA
The DNA here is from genome assembly GCF_000754665.1 of Bison bison bison. NCBI lineage: Eukaryota > Metazoa > Chordata > Mammalia > Artiodactyla > Bovidae > Bison > Bison bison. The sequence continues at coordinate 11,984,565 of NW_011494635.1, forward strand.
TCTGATGTCAGGATTGACCATTTGGTCATGTCCATATATAGAATCGTCTCTTGTGTTGCTGGAAAAAGATGTTTACTATGATCAGTGTGTTCTCTTGATAAAATTCTGTTACCCTTGGCCCTGCTTCATTTTGTACTCCAAGGCCAAACTTGCCTGTTACTCCAGGTATCTCTTGGCTTCCTATTTTTGAATTCCAATCCCGTAGGATAAAAAGGACTTTTTTTTTTTTTTTTGGTGTTAGTTCTAGAAAGTCTGGTAGGTCCTTATAGAACTGAGAATAGGAATTATTTACATATTAATCAATTTCCTAAATGTCAGATATTTTTCTCATCACAGAATATAAAAATTTAAAAAAAAAGTTCCTCATTTTTTTACCAGACTTTATCATTATTTAAAATAGGGCATACTATTCTATAATTTGGGGTTTCATGAACTACTAATATTTTAAAAATAAACTGTGTGTGCATGCTTTTGGCCAACTAAGGATATTACACACATACACACAAATACACACAAGCTCTATATTAATTATTAAAGCTGCTTTCTAAAAAATAAAGGGAAATTTAACCTATAAAATATCAGACTAAAGGAAAGTTCTAAAGTTGGAATAAATGTTTTATAAAAGACCACTTAATTTTTTTTTCTTCCAACTTCACTGTGATCCATTGGCAACCTTCCTACAATTACGTGTCCACAGACAGCCTTTTAGAAGCCACTGAATTTGCGGATACATTAGGAGTGAACCTCCTCACTCATGGTACACGCTGTACCAAAGGTTCCAGTCCCTTCCATAAACTGCCTTCTTTTAGCCTCCCTGTTCAAAAAGTTTATTTGTATCTTGATGCCACTGTTTCTTGTCACAGAAAATTTTACTTATCCATTTAAGATTCTGTCATAGGTTATACAACCAGTTAGCATCTAAATTCCCATCTTCGTGTGGCTGCTCTTATCCAAAATAAAAGAAGGAAACACATGACTTTCAGGGTTTTTTTTTGTGTTGGCTAAAAATTTCATTCGAGTTTTTCCATAAAAGCATATAGAAAAACTTGAATGAACTTTTTGGCCAACCCAATATTTAATAAAACTAAGAGAAAGTAATACTGATTCCTTTTAGAACAAAGACAATTCAGAGAAGAATCTGTAAAGTACTGTGTCTCCTTTATCTTCCATTTGTAAAGAGAAAATGGAAATACCTCTCTTTATTTTGTCTTTCCTCTTAAAATTTACCATATATTTTGGAAACATGTTTTCTGAGAACTCTGAAGTGAAACATCCTTCACCTAAAAATTATCCATCTAGCTGTATGATTCAAAACTTCAACATTCAAAAGAAAAATAAAAGAATAGCTTAATATGGGGAGAGAATTCAGCCTTCACTTAGGGAAAGAATTTAAAGAGGAAATTAAGTCTCTTTGGAAACTGAATGAAGTCATGGACTGAAAATGTCCTTCAGTAAATGTAAGGTGTTAAAAATGAAAGAAAATAAGAAAACAGTTCTAAAAATAGGTATCTCTCTCCCCTTCCACACATCACCTTGATCCCACTAAGTAACTTCTTTCTGTTCTACTGTTCAGAGGGATTCCACACGCAGGGCATTTCTTATCACACACATGCAGTCCTCAGGGTCACGCCCTACAGTCATTTTTCTCTGCCTCTTAAAGTAAGAGGCACGCCCTACAGGTCATTTTTCTCTTACACTCTGCAGAACTGGGTGTAGTCCATGTCTGCTGGTTCTTCATTATTCTCTATCCCAAAAGGTCAACCATAATATGGAACATCTTGAACTTGAAAAAAAAAAAAAAATGATACTCAGCCTAGATAACCAGCTGTGTGCAAATTAAAACAGCCCAAAATAGCATTTTTTTTCTTCCAACAGCAAGGACTGATACTAAATGCAGCAGAGGAGGTACTGGTTCCCCTCTGAAATCCCCCCAAAGGGCTTTCAAATTGCACTGTCACTCAAGTTTCACAAGCTTTAACAAGATTCCTTAATTCCAACAAGAATTAAGAGAGAAATGAATGCTTTGCCCTATAACTTCAGCCTCTGGTTCTTCCAACCAGCATATATCTTCAGAGGACTTCCGATAATTTAACTAAACAGACGGGCTAGTCAGAGAACAGATCTTTTTTTTTTTTTTTTTCCTTCAAAAAATTACCAGAAACCATTTCACCACATTTTCCTTCTTATGAGCAAGAATTTCCTCAGTTCCTGTGAGGGTGAGATAAAACAAGGGCATACTGGACAACTGAGAAATGTTAGAAACCATCGTTGATATTTTGGTCAATATGAGGAAACTGGTCATTTTTAACAGAGACCTGCAAACTGTTGAATGGTGGCCTGGGCTGTACTCCAGGGCACAATGTTAATGACAGTTCCTCCACACCCATAGCTTAAAGATTCTCACTACAGATTAACAACATGAATGAAGTCTTTCTGAAGTGGGATCTATTTCTTATATAAATTTTCTTGTATAAAAGATAATAATAACAATGTAAAAGTCTGTCAGTCTTTCCAGTTCTTCCCAATGGAATATGTGATGACTTTTTTGGCTTGATTATCAAAGTTATCTTGCTTTTCTATCACCCAACAGACCAAACCCAAATGGACCTGAACATTAGTTTTGAATATATCTTATCATTTTCCTTATTTGAACAAGACATGTTCATGTGAATACAGAGAAAGATATCCTTATCAACATAATAAGCCTCTATATGTAAACAGCAGCAGGTTAGCAAAATTCACAAATAACAGACCACAATACGCAGTGTTAGCAAATCACTTAAGCCCACTATTTCTGGTTGAACACACCTTACAAGAACCCTAGCTAAGATCAAATACTATTTTTATCTTGCACATCTAGCTGTATTCCTGATACACAGCAGAACTTCCATAAGTGCTAACCTTTAAATTCTATGAAGATGAGTCTATCATATGGACTATCATAGCAGAAAGACTAGCACACATTGGGATTAATTAAATATGTATGATATGAATGGATTATTGAGTACATGAATGAATGACTGGATGGTTTGAATTAACTAATTAGTGAACAAATGCAGATATTCCAAGTAAAGGTGATGTCATGGAAGCAGTGGTTAGTAGAATATAAAACACAGTAGGTAGGTTGATGGTTATTGGCCTTAGGAAGCCATTAAATAAACATTCTTGAAGGAAAAGCAGGTTGTTGAAACTGTTTTTTTGAGAAGTACTGAGGTGGTGTTTTACATGATGGGTTGGAGCAAGGGTTCAAGGTAGGAAGAGTCAAATATATCTATAAGATTTAATTCAAAAGAAGTAGGTGAAAAACATTAACTTCCAAGTGGTTCTCATTTTTCTACTTCTCACTCTCCTTAAAGCTGTTTAACTGTCTTCTTAGTTTGGTTTTTTCTCCTTCAGTTTATTCTATACTTTTCCACTAAATTTATCTCCCTAAATTCCAGTTACTTTTTTCCCACAAACCTAGTCAGAGACCTTTAACTGTGCTTCACTTCCTGATACACCATGTTAAAACCCTGAGTCCAGTATTGAAGCCTGTCAATATGGTGCAATGAAAGAAGTTCTACACTGATATCAGGAAAAATAAGTTCAAGTCCATTAGGATCAACCACTTACTAACTAGTTTCCTCAATAAAATGTCAAGCTAGACAATTTCTAAGGAACTTTAAGACTTAATATTTTATTTATCTTTATTTTTTTTCACTTTCTTTGTTTTTTTAATTTATTTTTTTATTTTTTTCCTACTTTACAATATTGTACTGGTTTTGCCATACATCAACATGAATCTGCCACGGGTGAACATGTGTTCCCAGTCCTTAACCCCTCTCCCACCTCCCTCCCCATACCATCCCTCTGGGTCATCCCAGTGCACCAGCCCCAAGCTTCCTGTATCCTGCATCGAACCTGGACTAGTGATTCATTTCTTATATGATATTATACATGTTTCAATGCCATTCTCCCAAATCATACCCACGCCCCTCTCCCACAGAGTCCAAAAGACTGTTCTATACATCTGTGTCTCTTTTGCTGTCTTGCATACAGGGTTATCATTACCATCTTTCTAAATTCCATATGTATGCGTTAGTATACTGTATTGGTGTTTTTCTTTCTGGCTTATTTTTTATTTATCTTTAAATCTTATCTTTGAGAACACTCACTCTATATGCAACCTAAATCAGTGCTTCTTAAACTTCACAGTAATGTCTGAATCACATAGAATCCTGTTAAAACGCAAATTCTGATTTGGTGAAACTGTACTAAGGCTGGAGGTTTCTGCATTTCTAACAAGCTTCCAGATTACTATGATGCCTCTGGTCCACAGATCCACTTTGAGTAGCAATGCCTGTATGGCTATGTTGTACAACTTCATGTTATCAAAGAACATCTATTCTTTCTTTCCAGACTTTGCCAAATCTCCTAATCAACTTGGAATGTCTTCCCATTCATATTCATCTGTCAGCAACTGTCTCATTCTTCATAATCAATCTTATTCCAGATAAAATGCTGTTTTACCAATAAAGTTCTTCTTAATCCAATCTTTTATTCACACAAAAAGTAATCTTTTATATGATTTCCTCTAGGTCTTTGTGTTTTGCCTATAGCATCATGAAAACCTTACATTTGTAATTATTTGTGTATGTGTTTTGTCTCTCCTTCTAGGTTGTAAGACTCCTTACAATTCGAATGATAACTGCTTCTCTGACTAAGAGTAGGAGGAAGAGCATTCTGAAGAGGGGAATATGGTCACACTAGTAAATGTCAAGGAAATTCAACCTAATTCATCTGACCCCAACACATTCTCTTCTATTGCGCCTGCCAGGCACTGAGTATGCACCCAAACAGAGCACCTGACACATTGCTGGATTTCAATCACTGTTTATGAGACAGAGCAATGTGACACTTCTGTTTTTGTGCATTCTTAACTTTTAGGTGTTGGTAAACAGCTCAGTAAAGAAGTTCTTCTTCATCTAGAACTTGAGAGGTTAGGAGACTGATGCAGATCAGGGGAGCTGTCAGTGATCAATTTAGGAAACAAACTGTCTTATTCTACTTGCAGAGCAAAATTAATGTATTCACCTTCATCGACTCAGAAAATTTTTATTTCTTGAAACAGTGCAGTAAAGAAATACATATAAATGCCCTTTTAAATCACTGGATCCTATACTCTTCAGAGTTGGAATATTATATAAAGGCAAGAGGCCATTTAATGTATTTTTTTAAAACACTAAAACATTAAGGCAACATGATGTTATACAAATAATGAAAAAATGTATTGCATTTGTAACTCATCTTTATCCCATGACCTATTTCTTTTGCAATACCTTTTATTACTTGAGATTTACAGGCTCATTTCTCTGTGAGGCTCATGTAACAACACACATCGATGTATCTGCCTTCAATCATCAAAGGGCAAACATTCAGGTCAGACATCAGTCGTTTGCTCAATTCATCTGGATTAATGAAGCCCTAGATCTTGCATTCAGCATACACTGAGAGCAATGTGAAGTATGTCTGTAAGTCAGTCATATCAACTGACTCTTGAACTTGTAATGCCTAGATTTATGTCTTCCATGTTCTTAAATCAAAACATTATTGACTATTGCAGTTAAAAGATATATATCCCCAGCTGTTATTCTAGCTATAGGCTTGTTAGTTTTCCAAGAATAATTAACCAGTAAATTTTTTCACATTTCTTATTAATTATTTACAGATTTGGATCTGAGGTGAGGCTTCTTTGGGCAACTTTGAATGGTGTAATTACACTCTTAAGCAGAAGTGAATCTTACTGTCTCTGATGGCTCCATCCCAAGCACATGGCCTTAGAATATGAAAGCTGTGGAATGCCTGCAAAGGCTGCCCAGTGAAGTAAAATCACTGTACTGGAAAGTATCTGTCCCAAAGAACATCTGTCCCAAAGTCTTACGATCACCCTATGAAATCAGTACGGTAGGCAAGACTATGTCCAACAAACAAGTGTGCAAACTGAGTATCTCTGATTTTCCCAAGGTTCAAAGGTTAGAAACATCGAAACAAAGGTCATGCAGACTTCCTTTGTGGTAGACTATGATTTTTTATGATAATAGCAGGACTTTGTTAAGTTATTATTTTAAGATAATAACCAGGAAGAAGTCAATGAAAGGGTAACATATTTTCATAATGAGCTAAAAAATTTCAGAATGAATTAAATCATTGGGAAAGAATAGAATTTTATTAGCTGGTAAGATGACTATGGGAATGAGTTAATGAATAAGCATTTAGTGCATCCTTATTGAAGACAAAGAAGAAGGAATGATCAGTATTATCAAGTCCTCTGATGCATACCTGAAAGCTCAATTCATCTGCTCAGCTTTACTTAGTGTCTCAGAAGCTTCTAGTAAGGAGCCTGAGATGACAAAATACTCAAACTGGTAGTTATTGAAAATGTATTCAGATCAGATTGGTCTCCAAGTAAACATCCAATAAATGTTTCCTCCAGGGATTTCAACATTGGTACCTTAAAAACAAAATCAGCATACAAGAAGTGATATATCAAAGAGCATAGCAGTGTAAATTCAAACAATTGCTTCTTGGAAAGGTATATAAACTCTCTAGGGACAAAATCTGCAATCTGTAAGATGTGATCTGTAAAATCTGTAAAACTTTTAAAGCAAATTCATGTACACATAACTCTCGTGTTTTTGTCTGGCAGATGCTCAGTGTTGAATGCATGTTAGCCTGCAGCTTTATTTAGACCTCTAACTATCTTCTACATGCCCCTAGAACTGAATCAATGCTATCTATCCTAAAACAAAATGCCAAAGGAAGAGAATCAGAGTTCACCGAATACTTTCCCCTCTGCATTGTTGGAGAACTGTCAGATAAGCAGCAATGCAGATTGAACAAACACCTTTGTCCAAGGGTAATTAGTGATGTAAATTAAAACTTAAATTGTTCCCAAGGAAGGAAGGGAGTCTGTCATAACTATTACTTGTAAATAGTACTCTGTAAAAAAAGAGAGAGAAGTTGAGAGAGAGAAAGTAAATTTGAATTTTAAAAATTGTATAGAATTTTATTGCTTCTTCCAGGACAAGAGAAATTACTTTTCCAAGAAGAGCTCAGGAAAAAAAAAAAAAAAACAGAAGTAAAGCAAACCACAGATTTCAAAGGGAAAATGTATTATATTAGTCTTTTAAACCTATTTTATCATTTCTTTCCCACTTACTCTATTAAAGTAAGTGGCAACAGAAGACAATATTCTAAGAACAACTATTTTCTCCTATGATGTGATTAAGTCTTTTGGCTACTAAAAGACCCTATGGTCACTGGAGAAGTTAGCACTAATGTTAGCAACTGAGATTTATCTCATTTCGAGGATGGTATAGGAAAATGCTTGAGTTCCTTGCTTATAAAATAGAATGTCATTCCTGAATAACTGGTTTTGTGATTCTGCTCTAGGCTTTTCAGATGATGTGTGCATAGTTTGCTCACTCTTTAGAGACTTGATTCTTACTTATTTTTTAAAACATCCCATGCCATTACAGAGTAGAAAGGGGAAAATGGAAATTAGAGCTAGATCCAGGAAGAATTCATCTTAGAGATTCATCAGGAGATTTTGATTATTTGAGATGTACTCCTTAAGCAAAGAGTACTTTTATTTAAGGAGTTTGAAAAACTTGGCAGCCTCTTCCTAAACTCCTCTTGCTTTGCTTTTCAAGGAAGGATGCTACCAGCATGTGTTTAGGTTTTCTTAGCCAAGATATGTGCACTAGAGCAGAATGTTTTGTAGTGTGTGGAAGATTGAAATAATTCCTCTATACTCTATAAATTAGGGTCCTTCAGTAGTAATGATCAAATTGTCAATATTAGTTGGATCATAGAAAAAGCAAGAGAATTCCAGAAAAACATATACTTTTGCTTCATTTACTACACTAAAATTTTGACTGTGTGGATCACAATAAACTGTGGAAAATTCTTAAAGAGATGGGAATACCAGAACACCTTACCTGCCTCCTGAGAAACCTGTATACCAATCAAGAAGTAACAGTTAGAACCAGACATGGAACAATGGACTCATTCCAAATTGGGAAAAGAGTACGTCAAGGCTGTATATTGTCACCCTGCTTACTTAACTTTTATGCAGAGTACATCATGCAAAATGCCAGGCTGGATGAAGCACAAGCTGGAATAAAGATTGCCAGGAGACATATCAATAACCTCAGATATGCAGATGACACCACCCTTACGGCAGAAAGTGGAGAGGAACTAAAAAGCCTCTTGATGAAATGAAAGACAAGAGTGAAAAAGCTTGCTTAAAACTCAACGTTCAAAAACCAAAGATCTGGTCCCATCAGTTCATGGAAAACAGAAGGGGAAACAATGGAACCAGTGACAGATTTTATTTTCTTGGGCCCCCAAAATCACTGCAGATGGTAATTAAAGCCATGAAATTAAAAGAAGCTTGCTCCTTGGAAGAAAAGATATGACCAATCTAGACAGCATATTACAAAGCAGAGATATTACTTTGCCATCAAATTTCTGTATAGTCAAAGCTATGGTTTTTCCAGTAGTCATATATGGATGTGAAAGTTGGACCGTAAAGAAGGCTGAGGGCTGAAGAATTGATGCTTTCAAATTGTGGTGCCAGAGAAGACTCTTGAGAGTCCCTTAGACTGCAAGGAGCTCAAACCAGTCAATCCTAAAGGAAATCAGTCCTAAATATTCATTGGAAGGATTGATGCTGAAGTTGAAGCTTCAGTCCTTTGGCCACCTGATGTGAAGAGCTGACCCATTGGAAAAGACTCTGATGCTCAGAAAGATTGAAGGCAGGAGAAAAAGCGAATGACAGAGGATGAGAAGGTTGGATGGCAACACCGACTCGGTGGACATGAGTTTCAGCAAGCCCTGGGAGCTGGTGATGGACAGGGAGGTCTAGCACGCTGCAGTCCATGGGGTCGCAAAGAGTGGGACACGACTGAGAGACTGAACTGAACTGAACTGAGTTGAATGATGATATAGTGATGACGAAGCAGTGTTTACTAACTAATTATTTTGAGCCAAGTAATACCAACATCTCATTTAACCCTCATGAAAATCCAATGATATGGTGTTATTGACTTCATTGTATAAGTGGGAAAAGTGATCAAGGAATCATGATACAAAACATGGTACAGATACTAACAGGTACAGAAAAAATAATCCACCATTTGATGTTCCACAGCTAAAACTTTAAAGGTGTTTTTCGAGTGGTATGAGGATTGAGAATACATCAAATGAAATTGTGATTATCAATGACTGGTCAGCCTGCTTGAAAATATACCACCAATGACCGTAGTAGCTTCTTGGTTGTTCAGTAACTAAGGTGTGTCCAACTCTGCAACCACATGAACTGAAACACTCCAGGCTCCTCTTTCCTCCACTATCTCCCAGAGTTTGCATAAATTGAAGTTCATTGATTCAGTGATGCTATCTAGCTATCTCATCCTCTGCCACTGCCATCTCCTTTTGCCTTCAATCTTTCCTAGCATCCAAGTCTTTCCATTGAGTTAGCTCTTTGCATCAGCAGTCAAAGTATTGGAGCTTCAGCTTCAGCAACAGTCTTTCCAATGAATATTCAGGGTTGATTTCCTTTAGGAATGGCTAGTTTGATCTCCTTGCAGTCCAAGGGACTCTGAAGAGTATTCTCCAGCACCACAATTTGAAAGCATCAATTCTTCAGCCCTCAGCCTTCTTTATGGTCCAACTCTCACATCCATACATGGCTACAGGAAAAAACATAGCTTTGACTATATGGAACTTTGTCAACAAAATAATGTCTCTGCTTTTTAATACACCATCTAGGGTTGTCTTAGCTTTTCTTCAAAGGGCAAGCCTCCTTTAATTTAATGACTGCAGTCACCATCCTCAGAGATTTTGGAGCCCAAGAAAATAAAATCTGTCACTGCTTCCACTTATTCCTTTTCTATGTGCCACGAAGTAATGGGCCTGGATGCCATGATCTTAGTTTGTTTGTTTTTTTTTTAATGTTGAGCTTCAAGTCAAGTTTTTAATTCTTTTTTTTTTCTCCCTCATCAAGAGGCTCTTTAATTCCCCTTCACTTTCTGCCATTAGAGTGGTATCATCTTATTTGAGTTCACTGATATTTTCCCCAGCAATCTTGATTCCAGCTTGTGATTCATCCAGCCTGGCATTTTACATGAGATACTCTGCACATAAGTTAAATAAACAGAGTGACAATATACCTCCTTCCTTTCTCAATTTTGAACCAGTCTGTTGTTCCATGTTCAGTTCTAACTGTTGCTTCTTGACCAGCATACAGGTTTCTCAGGAGACAGGTAACACAGTTTGGTATTCCAATCTGTTTAAGAATTTTCTGCAGTTTTTTGTGATCCACACAGTCAATGGCTTTTGTGTTGTCAAAGAAGATGCTTTTCTGAAACCCCATTGCTTTCTCCATGATGCAACAAATGTTGATCTCCGGTTCCTCTGCCTCTTTGAAACCCAGTTTGTACATATGGAATTTTTCAGTTCAAGTACTGCTGAAACCTAGCTTGAAGCATTTTAACCATCCCCTTCATAGATCACAGTCTTGACCTTGTGTAGCAGCTTCTTTGCTAGATGCCAATAACTATAATAACAATGACAAAAATGTTAAAAATAAGGCTTACTGTAACAAACTGTCTACAATATTTCCCCTCTCTCATATTTCTCTTATGATCATTTTAGTCTCCCCTTTTTATATTACCTATTTTCCCTTATGAATACATTTGCATGTAGATAATTATTTCTATTTTTTCATTGGATGACTATCTTCCCCACACTGCACATTTAATAATCACGACTCATTTACTTTGCGACTAGAAGTTTGTGCATCTTAATCTCTTTTACTTATTTTTTTACTTCATCTTCCAGCTCTATGGTAGCCATTTGTTCTGTATAAGTCTGTCTCTGTTTTGTCATATTTACTTCATCTGTTTTTGTTTGTAGATTCCACATATAAGTGAAATCAGACAGTATTAATTTTTCTCTGTCTGACTTTTTTCATTTAGCATAATACTCTCTAGGTCCATCCATGTTGTAGCAAAGAGCAAAATGTTCATTCTTTTTTATGGCCAAATAATATTCTTCATATATTTGCACATCTTCTTTATCTATTCATCTATTAATGAGCCCTTGGGTTGTTTCCATATCTTGGCTATCATAAATAATGCTGCAATTAACATAGAGATACATATATCTTTTCTAATTAGTGTTTTGTTTTTCTTGTGATAAATAACCCAGGGTAGAATTGTAGGATCCTATGGGCTTCCCTGGTGGTGCTCATGGTAAAGAAACTGCATGCAAATGCAGAAGACATAAAAGATGCAGATTCGATCCCTGGGTGGGGAAGATCCCTTGGAGGAGGGCATGGCAACCCACTTAAGTATTCTTCCCTGGAAAATCCCATGGACAGAGGAACCTGACTGGCTATAGTCCACAGGGCTGCGAAGAATCTGAACATGACTAAATCAGTTTAGCAGAGAACATACGGTCATCCTATTTCTAATTCTTCAGGAATCTCCATACTGTTTTCCAGAGTGGCTCTACCAACTTACATTCCCTGAAGCAGTGCATGATGCTTTCATTTTCTTCATATCCTCCCCAGCACTTTTTTCTTGCTGTATTTTTGAGAATGGACGTTCTGAAAGGTACAAGGTGATATTAAATTGTGATTTTGATTTGCATTTACTTGATTATTAGTGATCTGGGGCAGCTTTTCATGTGCCTATTGGCCATTTGTATGTCTTTGGGGAAAATGTCTATTCAGATCCTTTGACCATTTTTTTTCCAATATATGTTTTATTCTAAATATTTGTTTTATGGAGTTATAAATATTTGCTTCTAATAACCTATATTTTATAATTTCCTTGCATTTACTTTTATGACTAACATTTTTTAATTAATTTATTTTTTATTGAAGAATAATTGCTTTACAGAATTTTGCTGTTTTCTGTCAAACCTCTACATGAATCAGACATAAGTATATATATATCCCCTCCCTTTAGAAACTCCCTCCCATCTCCCTCCCCATCCCACCCTTCTAGGTTGATGCAAAGCCCCTGTTTGAGTTTTTTTGAGACATACAGCAAATTCTCATTGGCTATTTTATGTATGGTAATGTAAGTTTCCCAGAGAAGGCAATGGCACCCCACTCCAGTACTCTTGCCTGGAAAATCCCTTAGACAGAGGAGCCTGGTAGGCTGCAGTCCACAGGGTCGCAGAGAGTCAGACATGACTGAGCGACCTCACTTTCACTTTTCACTTTCATACATTGGAGAAGGAAATGGCAACCCACTCCAGTGTTCTTGCCTGGAGAATCCCAGGGATGGCAGAGCCTGGTGTGCTGCTGTCTATGGGGTCGCACAGAGTCGGACACGACTGAAGCGACTTAGCAGCAGCAATGTAAGTTTCCATGTTACTCTTTCCATACATCTCACCCTCTCCTCCCCTCTCCCCATGTCCATAAGTCTATTCTCTATGTCTGTTTC
>NW_011494635.1:11998114-12014017 GCF_000754665.1 Bison bison bison
TGAGTCACTTCAGTCGTGTCCGACTCTGTGTGACCCCATAGACAGTAGCCCACCAGGCTCCCCCGTCCCTGGGATTCTCCAGGCAAGAATACTGGAGTGGGTTGCCATTTCCTTCTCCAATGCATGAAAGTGAAAAGTGAAAGTGAAGTCGCTCAGTCGTGTCCGACTCTTAGCGACCCCATGGACTACAGCCTACCATGCTCCTCCATCCATGGGATTTTCCAGGCAAGAGTACTGGAGAGGGGTGCCATTGCCTTCTCCGAGGAAGCTTGATTCCTCCAGTTCCATTCTTCTTTCTCCAGTCTGCTTTGGCTATTCAGGGTCTTTTGTGTTTCCATATAAATTCTGAAATTTTTTGTTCTAGTTCTGTGAAAAATACCATTGGTAATTGGATAGGGATTGCATTAAATCTATAGATTGCATTTGGTAATATAGTGATTTTCACAATATTGATTCTTCCTACCCAGGAACATGGAATATCTCTCCATCTGTTTATGTCATCTTTGATTTCTTTCATTAGTGCCTTATAATTTTCTGTGCATAGTTCTTTAGTCTCCTTAGGTAAGTTTATTCCTAGATATTTAATTATTTTTTTTTGCAAAGTTGAATGAGATTGGTTCCTTAATTGCTCTTTCTGATATTTCATTGTTAACATAGAGAAATGCAAGTGATTTCTGTGTATTGATTTTGTATCCTGAAATTTTGCTAAATTCACTGATTAGCTCTAGTAATTTTCTGATACCATTTTTAGGGTTTTCTATATACAGTATCATGCTTTGACCATTTTTTAATCAGGTTGCTTGATATATATTTTTTTACTTAAGTTGTATGAGTTGTTCATATATTTTGCATAGTAACCCTTTATTGTATATATCATTTGAAAATGTCTTATCCCATCCAGTAGGTGGTCTTTTCATTTTGTTGATAGTATACTTCATTGTGCAAAAAAATTTTAGTTTCATATAGCTCCATTTGTTTACTTTTGCTTTTGTTTCTCTTATATGAGAAGACAGATCATAAAAATTGTTTATAAGATCAATGTTAAATAGCATACTGCCTATGTTTTTTCCATAAGTTTTATGGTTTCAGGTCTCAAATTTAAGTTTTTAATCCATTTTGAATATATTTTTGTGCATGATTTGCCAGAGCAACACAGTTTGATTCTTTTGCATGTAACTGTCCAGTTTTACCAACACAGTTTATGGATAGTGTATATCTGTGTTGTCTTTGTCATGGTTTAATTCTCACGTAAATGTGGGTTCACTTCTGGGCTCTCTCTTCTGTTATACTGATATGCGTGTCTGTTTTTGTGCCATTACCATAATCCTTTGATTATTGTGGCTTTGTAATATAGTTTGAAATGAGGAGCATGACACCTCCAGATATGTTCTTCTTTCTCAAGGTTGACTATTCAAGGTATTCTGTGTTTCCATGCAAATTTTAGAATTATTTCTTCTAGTTCTGTCAGAAATGCCTTTGCTATTTTGATAGGGATTGTTTTGAATCTGTAGATTGCTTTGGGTGGTATGGTCATTTCAACAAGATTGATTTTTCCAGTACATGAGCATGGTGTATCTTTCCATCTGTTTGTAGCTTCTTCAATTTCTTCCGTTAGTGCCATAGCTTTCTGTGTAGAAGTCTTTCCTTAGTTAGATTTAACTGTAAGTATTTCACTCTTTTGAGTGCACTTATCAATGGGATTATTTCCTAAATTTCTCTGATAGCTCATTGTTAGTGTATAGAAATGCAAAGATTTCTGTGTATTAATTTTGTATCCTGCACCCTAATTAAATTGATTGATGAGCTCCAGTAGTTTTTTGATGGTGTCTTGAGGATTTTTTATGTATAGTATCATGTCGTCTGCAAACAGTAATAGTTTTACTTTTCCTTTCCAGTTTGGATTCCTTTTATTTATTTCTCTTTGTTTTACTGTGGCTAGGACTTTTAATACTATGATGAATAACGGTGGTGAGAATAGCTAACATTGTCTCATCGCTAATTTTAGAGGAAATTGCTCTCAGCTTTCACTTTTGAGTATGATGTTAGCTGGGGGCTTATCATAAATGCCTTTATTATGTTGAAGTATGCTCCCTGTATACCAAATTTGCTGAGTTTTTATTATAAATTCATATATTGAATTTTGTTGAAAGCTTTTTCTGCCTCTATTGAGATAATCATATAATTTTATTCTTTTCTTTCTTAATGTGCTCTGTCACATATAATTTATGGATATTGAGCCATCCTTGCATCCCTGGCAATTAATTAAAATTTTCTGAGTTATTATTTGACATGAATCTTAGAGAAGTATCTTGCCAAAGGTCACTACCTAACAAATAAGGGAACATGTATTTGAATGCAGGCTATCATATCTGAACTAGACAATCTCCTTCAGAAAAGAGCTAAAATTTAGACATTAAAAAGATTTCCAAGTTAGAAAAGTGATGGCAAGCATTGGCTCCAAAACTGCAAAATTATTCTCTATCTCAGACACACAGACACACACATAAATAGACACACAAACACACATACAACAACACTTCTCTCACATACATGTTATGTGTCACATGACACTCCTTTTGTGATTCTTATTCAATTTTAAGAATTTATTTGGTGTCCATTTTAGCAAGATTCTGGAAAGACAAATATTTTCATGAAAATAAAAGTGCAATTATAGTAGAATAGAATGGTAGAGATTCTCCTAGTATATAGTAGTGATCCCAGGAGAGGAGAAGAGCATCAGTGAGTGAAGCTGAGATCTCTAGATTATATAGATGTCCACAAAGAGGCACTTCCACGCTGCTCTACAGTCTGAGATAGATGCATTTCTCATTACATCCACCCTTCCCCAGGGGTACACCACATTCTTCTCCCCAGTCATCTCCAAAGGTTTTTATGCCCGTCTTGAAGCCCCTCTAGCCTCTTGTGAAATCTCTAATTTTACAGTTGCAAGAGCACTTGCAGTCATCTTATCATGACTGATTTTGGCACATCCTACTTCCACTTTCCTCTTCTAGTTTCAGAACTTCAAGTGTAATGCCAATGTCTCATACCATAGCCACATTCTCCACTGAGCCTTACATATGGGATGTACTTGATAAATATTTATAGATAGTAGATATCTGAGGCCTATACCCAGTGGTCTTCTAGCTAATTTAGTAACTCTTCCCATATTTTCTTAAGCATAAACAAAGACAAGTCAGCAGGAATCAACCATAAGTATGTGATTGAATCAATTTGATGGCAGAAGTTGATCTTTCCAAATGGAAAATAGTTCTGAATTTCTGTTAGTTATCTTTTCCATTCTCCATATGTGCCAATTATTTTTTCCACTCACATACATATTCTTTGTGAACTTTAAAAGGATGTCAGGAAACAATCCACAAAATACAGAACTGCCAAGATACTCAGGTGTTTCAGGAGTGAGGAGAATTGTCTTAAAGCAGAGAAATTAGCATAAGTGTTGCCTTGATCTCTATTCACAAGGGTGGATATAAAGAATAAAATACCTATCCAGGTAATGATTGATGATTGGTTCAAGACAGAACAAAATTTTTACACAGATCCTAGATTTTGCAATTACACATGCTCCTAGAGAAACCTGGTCTCACTCCTTATATAACTCAGGCTTAGTTTGATACTGGACTCTTCAATCCAAAGAGCATCCCTTTTAAATATAACATGATAATGGTCTAAGTGGATGGGCCAGGGTACTCAAGAGCTTCTAAAATGTGTAATTCATAACTTTCCTGTATTTAAAATTAGGAATGAATAAACTACTACAGTAAATTAAAGGCAGTGCTAGAAATGGAATTCAGGTCTTCAGGATCTACTAAAAACAGCTCTTCTTTTGACTCTGTTACCATACCTCAGCCTCCCAAACACAACCTTGATGTTTGATCAGCCCATATTTTGGGTAATGCTATCTGATGGGCCCTTCCAGTGCTCAGTTCTGTTCATAGGTTTATTGGTATCCTCTTCTGAAAAGAGATGTCTCTTGGTTCTGGGAAGCTTAGATCTTCACCAAGTAAATCCTTGGTAGATTGTGACCATATCATTTTGCATATCAGTCATATGTATTACCATCTTCAAGACTAACACAAATGTCTATGTACCACAACTTCTTTATCTATTCATCAGCTGAGGGACATCTAGGTTGCTTCCTTGTCCTAGCTATTGTAAATAGTGCTGCAATGAACACTGGGGTATATGTGTCTTTTCAGTTCTTGTTTCCTCAGGGTACCTTCTCAGCAGGGGGATTGTGTGGTTGTATGGCAGTTCTCTTCCCGCTTTTTAAAGGAATCTCCACACTGTTCTCCATAGTGGCTGTACTAATTTGCATTCCCACCAACAGTGTAAGAGAGTTCCCTTTTCTCCTTACCCTCTCCAGCGTTTATTTGTAGATTTTTGAAGATGGCCATTATGATGGTTGTGAGGTGGTATCTCATTGTGGTTTTGAACATGATAGAATATTACTCAGCTATTAAAAGGAATGCATTTGAATCAATTCTAATGAGATGGATGAACCTGGAGCCTATTATACAGAGTGAAGTAAGTTAGAAAGACAAATACTGTATATTAATGCATATATATGGAATTTAGAAAGATGATACCAATGATCCTATATGAAGGGCAGCAAAGGAGACACAGATGTAAACAGCAGGCTTTTGGACTCAATGGGAGAAGGCGAGAGTGGAATTATTTGAGAGAATAGCATTGAAACATATACATTATTATATGTAAAAGAGATGACCAGTGAGAGTTTGATGCATGAAGCAGGGCACTCAAAGCCAGTGCTCTGGGACAACCTAGAGTGATAGGGTGGAGAGGGAGGTGGAAAGCAGGTTCAGAATAAGTGAGACACGTGTGTACCTGTGGCTGATTCATGTTGATACATGCAAAACCATCGCAATATTGTAATTATCCTCCAATTAAAATGAATTAATTAATTTAAAAAGATTAATTAAAAGTAATTAATTAAAATTTAAAAAGTAAAAAAATTTAAAAATTTAAAGTAATTATAAATTTACTTGTTCATAAACTACACCCTGTATTACCACATTTAAGTCCTTTATAATTTTCTTGTACCTACAGACACAGAACAATTCTGAAGTCTAGGTGATCAAGATTTCAAAAAAATGTTTTTAACTTTGCTTTTCTTAAAATATACAATTAATTGTAAATGCTAATATAAACATTAAGTCCATTAAAAGAAATATTCCTTTTCTTTAGAAAGGGAGCTAACTAGAGTTTTACTAAGAAACAAAAAACTCAGTATATAATATACAAAATTTACTACAACTACTAGCCTACACAATCAACTCTTAATCAATCAAGGGCTTGTAAGTGAGACATTAAGATCATCAGTTCAGTTCAGTTCATTTCAGTCGCTCAGTCGTGTCCAACTTTTTGCGACCCTATGAACTGCAGCACGCCAAGCCTTCCTGTCCATCACCAACCCCCAGAGTTTACTCAGACTCATGTCCACTGAGTTGGTGATGCCATCCAACCATCTCATCCTCTGTCATTCCCTTTTCCTCCCGCCTTCAATCTTTCCCAGCATCAGGATCTTTTCAAATGAGTCAGCTCTTCACATCAGGTGGCCAAAGTATTGGAGTTTCAGCTTCAACATCAGTCTTTCCAATAAACTCAGGACTGATCTCCTTTAGGATGGACTGGTTGGATCTCCTTGTAGTCCAAGGGACTCTCAAGAGTCTTCTTCAACACCACAGTTCAAAAGCATCAATTCTTTGGTGCTCAGCTTTCTTTACAATCCAACTCTCACATCCATACATGACTTTTGGAAAAACCATAGCCTTGACTAGATGGACGTATGTTGGCAAAGTAATGTCTCGGCTTTTTAATATGCTGTCTAGGTTGGTCATAACTTTCCTTCCAAGGAGTAAGTGTCTTTTAATTTCATGGCTGCAGTCACCATCTGCAGTGATTTTGGGGCCCAAAAAAATAAAGTCAGCCACTGTTTCCACTGTTTTCCCATCTATTTGCCATGAAAAGATGGGACCGGATGCCATGATCTTAGTTTTCTGAACCCATTAAGATCATGAAGAGCTTTTAATATATTCACAGGTGTATGATCTTAATCCGGATGCCTGAAAGTCACATTAAGCAACAAAAATTTTAAAAAATTACACATACAACACAGAATCAGATATCAGTTTTCTCCTTTTAAAAAACCTGGCAACACTAGGTTTACAGTCCCACAAATCTACCAGTTTTGTAGAGCTGACCTATTTTTAATATGTCCAGGCTATACCATTCCCAACTGCCTTAAAGGCACTGGTATATGTAAGCAGAAGCACTTTAGCATGGGACACTATTATTGTTTATATGTGTGTATAATGCACTGATGGATATATGTTTGTATATGCATATTTTATTTTGACATGGAACTGATCTTGCACAATTTTTACTTTCATGTCTAAAGAGTATAACTAACCCTCTTTTGTAGTCAAAATACTGCACTTTTCTTTGCTTTGTGCTAAATCTAAAAAATAGCAAAGTAAATATGCAGAAGGAGTAAGCCTGAAAGGGGTCAGTGGCTTTGAAGCAGCCCATGACTGTTTACTCTGGCATCATCTCATCGTGAAGAGTTTTCCTACTATTTTCTGGAAGCATTCTAACGTAAGGCATTTTTCTGGTTTTCAGATTCAAACACATTCTAGTGTAACCACCTGTGTATGCAATTGATTTGGTTTTAACTTTGAGCTTCATCCCTGAACC
Source organism: Bison bison bison (assembly GCF_000754665.1). Lineage (NCBI taxonomy): Eukaryota > Metazoa > Chordata > Mammalia > Artiodactyla > Bovidae > Bison > Bison bison. The sequence goes on from NW_011494635.1 coordinate 12,004,853, forward strand.
AGACCTGGCACCTGCAGAAGAAAATACCAGGGGTGAAAATAGAGCGAGTGGGGCCACAGAATAGTATAATATCCTCCCACTGTGGTTCAAGGGGATGCTGTTTCAGGGTGTGCATTTCATCTCACGAGACTCCAGACAACAGAAGAGCTAGACAAAAGGAAAGCATGTGATGGAGCAGTATTTATATTGCAATCTTTCCAACATTTCAGAAGGCAATGGCTTACAGATGTATACCCTCCAATGACATTTACACTTCTATTGTTTTCTTAACCTCCTTCCCCATCCTATTACAAGATTCTTTTCTTGAAAAAGATTGCAAACTTCCCTGTGCTTTTCTGTGATAAAAAACACATTTCCTCCTGATTACAAGGGAAGGACATGATGAACTATATGATAGGCCAAGTGTTAATGTAATATCAGCTTCAGAAAATGGAATACTTTTATGATTACTTAAGCATTTGTATTTCATGCCATAAATTCTTCCCTGTCTGAAACAGACCACTTAACCCAGTCTTAGAACATCAAGTTGCTAATTTACACAGTATTCTGACAGGAAACCATCTACAGTAATGAATGCATGGTAGGAGATTTTAACAGAAGCCCATCTGGACTTTTAACCATTGAAGGCAATTTTTTCTTAATAATCTACTAAAAAAAGATACCATAAAGATGAGTTACCATCACTTGGTCATAAATTTTGAAAGAAGTTTTATATAGGCCTTCTTATTTTTTTCAACATTTTCCACCGATTTTCAGTGACTGAATTCATCAACATTTAACCTAGTGTCTTACTGACTTAATACTACTCTTGAATGGTTTAAAGTGTTCTTAAGGTCAAAGTTTTTGCCTTTGAGAAAGGGTATCTGTTTTGAACACATGCTTTCTATTAATTTAGACCTCCAGATTCCTTTATGATGTAGTATGTCTTCTTCAAAAAATCAGATTTGAGAGGTTTTCATTTCAAGATTTTTTCCAAAATAACACTTTACTGGCTGGCTAATACTCAAATAATAAAAATGAAAGTCTGATCATTTGGCAAACTTGAAAGTTTTGATGTTGACCAGAATTATTTTGCATAATTCAAAAATATGAGCATCTGAAGACTTCTTTCTTTCCCCTAGCTCTTTGCTCCTTCAAGTCCTTCAAGTATTGGTTCAAATCACCTTCTCAGAGAGACTTTCCTGATAAACCCTTTTTTATATTACACACTTGCCCCTCCCCCAGCTATACTGAGTCCCCTTATTCACCTCATTTCATTCTGACAAATAGTGCAATTGTTTATTTCATTTATTGTCTTTCTTTATCTATAAGAATCTGAGCTCCATGAGAACGGGATTTTTCCATCAGGTTCTCCCAGTTCTGTGTCCCAAGAGCCTAGAACGGTGTATGGCACACAATGAGTGCCTTTCAACAAAGGTTGAAAACCTTTGTTGAATAAATGGATAGACAAGGGGAGATGACTAATTTTGCAAATAAAGAAAAATAAAGCAGTTATGACAGACTAAGAACCAAGAATGGTGCAAGACACATAGTAGGTGCTCGAACATATTTTTGTTAAATGAATAAGTTGATACAAGAATAATAAAAATTTATAAAAAGTTCACAACAATTAAAAAGATGAAGGAGCTGGGATAATTATACTCCTAATATCTGACAATAAGCTATTTGAGACAGTTAAGCTGCTTGAGACAATTATGAACACTGAGTTTTCTTTTCAGAGCAAATTTGCTAAGGACAAAAAGAAAGAAAACAGAAATTCAAATGGAGGAAATGTTTTCATGTAAAAATAATGTTTCAAATCTGTTTAAAGTATTTTTAAATATGACTACCAAAAGAGTCTACTCACTAAAAATGATTAAGAATATACATAGTTTTCCTAAAAAGCTGAAAATAGTGCTACCATGTTGTTCAGTTGCTCAGTCATATCCGACTGTTTGTGACCCTATGGACTGCAACACACCAGGCTTTCCTGTCCTTCACTATCTCCTGGAGCTTGCTCGAACTCATGTCCATTGAGTTGGTGATGCTATCTAACCATCTCATCCTCTGTCATTCCCTTTCCTCCCGCCTTCAATATTTCCAAGCATCAGGGCCTTATCTAATGAGTCAGTTCTTTGCATCAGGTGGCCAAAGTATTGGAGCTTCAGGTTCAGCATCAGTCCTTCCAATGAATATTCAGGACTGATTTCCTTTAGGATGGGTTGCTTTGATCTCCTTGCAGTCCAAGGGACCCTTTCTCCAACACCACAGTTGGAAAGCTTCAATTCTGTGCTCAGCCTTCTCTATGGTCCAATTCTCATATCCATAAATGACTACTAGAGGACTTTTGTTGGCAAAGTAATATCTCTATTTTTTAACAGCCTGTCTAACAAAAGTTATATTTGTCATAACTTTTCTTCCAAGGAGCAGGTGTCTTTTAATTTCTTGGCTGCATTCGCCATGTGCAGTGATTTTGGAGCCCAAGAAAATAAAGACTGTCACTGTTTCCAATGTTTTCCCATCTATTTGCCACGAAGTGATGGCACCAGATGCCATGATCTTCGTTTTTTGAATATTGAGTTTTACACCAGCTTTTTCAGTCTCCTCTTTCACTTTCATCAAGAGGCTCTTTAGTCCCTCTTCGCTTTCTACCATAAGGGTGGTGTCATCTGCATATCTGAGGCTACTGAGCTCTAACATATGATCCAGCAATTCCACGCCTGGGTATATTCCTGGAGAAAATGAAAATTCTGATTTGAAAAGATAGGTTTCCTTGAAGTTCCTAGCAGCACTATTACAACAGCCAAGACATGGAAACTAAATATCCATCAACAGATGAATGGATAAAGAAGATATGGTATGTGTGTGTATATTAATATTCCTAATACAAGGGAATATTAGCCATAAAAAGAGTGAAATTCTGTCATTTGCAGCAATGTGAATAGACTAGAGAATGCTATACTTAGTGAAATGTCAGACAAAGACAAATACTATATCATATCACTTATATGTGGAATCTAAAAATAATATAAACAAATGTATAGAGCAAAACAGAAGCAGAATCACAGATATAGAAAACAAATTAGTGGTTACCAGAGGGAGAGGAAAAGGGAAAGGGTAAATTAGGGATATGGGATTAAGAGATACAGACTACTATGTATAAAATAGATAAACAAGGATGTATTTTTCAGTACAGAGGATTATAGACATTACTTTATAATAACATGTAATGAAGTACAATCTGTAAAAACACTGAATCACTATGCTATACACTTGAAACTACTATAATATTGTAAATCAACTATACTTCAATAAAAGAAACTGGATATAAAAGACAAAGAAAGATTTGGAAAACTCAGCAGTGGCCACAGGACCGGAAAAGGTCAATTTTTATTCCAATCCCAAAGAAAGGCAATGCCAAAGAATGCTCAAACTACTGCACAATTGCACTCATCTCACACGCTACTAAAGTAATGCTTAGAATTCTCCTAGTCAAGCTTCAGCAATACGTGAACCATGAAATTCCAGATGTTCAAGCTGGTTTTAGAAAAGGCAAAGGAACCAGAGATCAAATTGCCAACATCCGCTGATCATCGAAAAAGCAAGAGAGTTCCAGAACAACATCTATTTCTGCTTTATTGACTATGCCAAAGCCTTTGACTGTGTGGATCACAATAAACTGTGGAAAATTCTTCAAGAGATGGGAATACCAGACCACCTGACCTGCCTCTTGAGAAACCTATATGCAGGTCAGGAAGCAACAGTTAGAACTGGACATGGAACAACAGACTGGTTCCAAATAGGAAAAGGAGTACGTAAGGTTGTATATTGTCACCCTGCTTATTTAACTTCTATGCAGAGTACATCATGAGAAATGCTGGGCTGGAGGAAGCACAAGCTGAAATCAAGATTGCCGGGAGAAATATCAGTAACCTCATATATGCAGATGACACCACCCTTACGGCAGAAAGTGAAGAGGAACTAAAGAGCCTCTTGATGAAAGTGAAAGAGGAGAGTGAATAAGCTGGCTTAAAGCTCAACATTCAGAACTAAGATCATGGCATCTGATCCCATCACTTCATGGCAAATAGATGGCTAAACAGTGGAAACAGTGTCAGACTTTATTTTTCTGGGCTCCAAAATACTGCAGATGGTGATTGCAGCCACGAAATTAAAAGACACTTACTCCTTGAGAAGAAAGTTATGACCAACCTAGACAGCATATTAAAAAGCCGAGACATTACTTTGCCAACAAATGTCTGTCCTCTCAAGGCTATGGTTTTTCCATTGGTCATGTATGGATGTGAGAGTTGGACTATAAAGAAAGCTGAGCACTGAAGAATTGATGCTTTTGAACTGTGGTGTTGGAGAAGACTCTTGAGAGTCCCTTGGACTATAAGGAGATCCAACCAGTCCATCCTAAAGGAGATCAGTCCTGGGTGTTCATTGGAAGGACTGATGTTGAAGCTGAAACTCCAATACTTTGGCCACCTGATGCAAAGAGCTGACTCATTTGAAAAGACCCTGATGATGGGAAAGATTGAGGGCAGGAGGAGAAAGGGCCAACGGAGGAGGAGATGGTTGGATGGCATCACCGACTCGATGGACGTGGGTTTGGGTGGACTCCAGGAGTTGATGATGGACAGGGAGGCCTGGCATGCTGCAGTTAATGGGATCGTAAAGAGTCCGACATGACTGAGTGACTGAACTGAACTGAACTGATAGTCACATCTTTTAAATTCCAATTCTATAAAGTTTGCACATATGAATTATACTTCTGATATTTTTCTGTAAATCTTACATGAAACTGCTGGTAGTAGCAGTTTCTGCTAGTAGTAGCAGTTTCTTTACCATACTGCTCAGATGGTAAAGAATCTCCCTGCAATGCCGGAAATCCGGGTTGGATCCCTGGATCGGGAAGATCCCCTGGAGAAGGGAATGGCAACCCACTCCAGTATTCTTGCCTAGAGAATTCCATGGACAAAGGAGCCTGATAGGCCTTTGGGGTCAGTCCAATGGGGTCACAAAGAGTCAGGCACGATTGAGTGACTAAAACTTACTTACTTACTTACTTACGAATTTTGATAAAGAGGTAGCAAAATGTCCATATGCTATAATGGGAAATTTTATGTGTCAACTGGACTGGGCTAAGGCATGCCCAGATAACTGTTAAAACATTATTTTGGGGTGTGCTTATGAAGGTGTTCCAGAAGGCATTAGTTTTTGAATCAGTAGACTGAGTAATAAAAACCACTCTCATTAATGAGACTATAACCTAACACTTGTCGTTTCTGGAGAGAACAAAAAGGGAGAGGGATAATGAAACCTCTGTTTTTCTCTTTCTGATCTGTGACATCCATTTTCTCTTGCTCTCAGACATTATTGCTCCCTGTTCTCAGGCTTTAGGACTCAGACTGAGACATATACACCATTGGCTCCCCAGTTCTCAGGCATTCAAACACTGAGTTATACCCTTGGTTTTCCTTGTACTTAAACCTATAGGTAGTAGATAGTGGGACGTGGCCTCCATAAACATGAGAGCCAATTCCTGTAGTAAGTCTCCTCTTCAGTATTTATATCTGCATCTACATCTATTTCCATATCTAATCTATAGCTATTTTATTGATTCCATTTCTCTAAAGAAACCTAATACTATACTTACTGATGTGCTTTTTTTCTTATAAGGCAATATATTATGGTCATTGAATAGTTTTCTGTGCATTCTGCCAGCCAGCTTCTTAGTATTCCTTTTTGCATTGATGTACCATAATTTTCTAAATTACCTCTTGTAAGTTTAGATTATTGAAATATTTAGATTATTGAAAATGTTTGACTCATAAATTAGATTATGATTATTCTTCTAGATAATACTTTACCCATATTTGTGATAGTTGTTTTAAAGTAAAAAATATTTAAAATTTTTGATACAGATTGTTATGCTTCATCCCAAGATATTGAACTGATTCGAACTTCCATTAGCAATGTTTGAGAATGCCCAGCTCCTTGATATTTATTAACTTTTAAAAATTAAAATCAACATTTGCCATTTTGACAGATGAAAAATAGAATGGAAATTAAGTTATAACAAGGCATTAGAGAGATGGACATTCAAGGAAACCAAACAAAGCAATTTGGAATAAAATTGCACAGCAGGACACAATTTGCATTTTTATTTGGTTATTTTTTTATCTTAAATAGACCATCAGTGTTAGCAGCCCTTCTAGACTGATTTGTAATCATAAACCATGCTAGCTCTCATGTAATAAACAGTCCTCTACTTTTCTGCAAATCACCTGGGCAATTTATACGCATTAATTTAATATTATATTTCTCTGTTTTTATAACCTCTCTGCAGAAGACCAGAGGGTATGCAAGAGTATAAGCATGGTAGGCAGGAAGAGGGTAAAAATGTAATAAGATCTATATTCTGAATTTAACATAATCTCCAATTCCTAACAGCAAACTGAAGCTAAAAATTTATTTAACAAAAACTGAAGCCATAGATTTATTTTTTACTATGATCTGATGATAAGCCTTGATATATTAACTTCCAATGCTATAATGATTACTGGTAAAAACCAACTTAACATAGTAAAGCCTGATGTATGGTAACCATTTATTTATCTGCTTGGAAATGATTGCTTTTCATCTAAAAGTAAAAATCATCTTTCTTTGAATTAAATTTACACTTTAAGTTCAGGATCCTTTATGCCCATGCTCTTCAATGTGAATCAGTAGCATCAGTATCAATTGAAGATATTAGAAGCATAGACTATCAGAAACTACCTCAAGCCCACAAATCAGAACCTATATTTCCACCAAATCCATCAGTGATGAATCTGCATATTGAAGTTTGAGAAACATGAAGCATTAGTTTTTGTTGGGAATGAAGTGTGAACATGATCAGATTGCCAGGCTCTATAAAACGCATAGATGCTTAGATGCCAATGGAACTCATCCTCAGAAGGTGAAGAACAGGAAAGACAGAAATTTGCATAAAGATCTCATGATCACATACATTTTTAAAATGTCAAGCAAAAATTTACCTGAAAATTAGAATAACTCTGGTTTGGAGTGTCCGGCTCTGTGCGACCCCATAGATGGCAGCCCACCAGGCTCCCCCATCCCTGGGATTCTCAAAGCAAGAGCACTGGAGTGGGTTGCCATTTCCTTCTCCAATGCATGAAAGTGAAAAGTGAAAATGAAGTCGCTCAGTTGTGTCCGACCCTCAGCAACCCCATGGACTGCAGCTTTCCAGGTTCCTCTGTCCGTGGGATTTTCCAGGCAAGAGTACTGGAGTGGGATGCCATTGCCTTCTCCTAAAAGACTTATTATTAAATTTTTTTTCCTCAGAGTATATGTTCATTGGTGGGATTGTTGGGTCACATGGTAGTTTTAACTTTAAAGGAACCTCCATATTGTTCTTCATAGTGGCTGCATCAATTTACATTCCCACCAACAGGGTAAGAGGGTTCCCTTTTCTCCATACCTTCTTCACCATTATTGCTTGTAGACTTTTTGATGATGGCCATTCTGAACAGTATGAGGTGATACCTCATTGTAGTTTTGGTTTGCATTTCTCTAGTAATGAGCAACATTGGGATCTTTTCATGTATTTATTAGTCATCCATATGCCTTCTTTAGAGAAATGTTTGTTTAGGTCAACTGCGTATTTTTTAATTGGGTTATTTGTTTATCTGGTATTGAGCTGCATGAGCTACATGTATATTTTGGAGATTAATTCTTTGTTGGTTGCTTCATTTGCTATTATTTTCTTGATTCATTTTGCTCTATGGCAGAGACCAACACAATATTATAAAGCAACTATTCTCCAAATAAACAATAAATGAAATTCAAAATTTTTTAAACTTTTTTTTCTGAATTTTGGAGAAAAATATCAATTTGAAACTAAATCCTTAAGTTATTTCTCCAAGTTAGTGATAGGAGAAGTGATCACTGATCATTTTCCCCAGGCTTTCTAGAAATTATGAAGCTATTTCCTTGAAGGTTTTTTTTTTTCCCCACTTACATATTGCTGGGCAACAGACCACCCCCAAAACAGAAAGACTTAAAATTGCAATTCATTATTATCTTTCATAACTCTGTGTGTTTACTGGGCTCAGTTGGGAAGTTCTTATTTAAGGCATCCCATGAAATTGTGGTCAGATGGCTGGGTACGGTCACCAGAAGACTCTCCGGACAGATGCAGATGACTGACTCTCATGGCTGAGTTGCTGTGGGCCTGGGTTGACAGTTGGGAATTCTGACAAAAGTACTTATACGGAGGCTGCACCTGTGTTTCCATCCTCTCAAAATATAGCTGTTGTTTTTGGAGAGGGAGTGTCCCAAGAGCAAATATTACAGGTGAAAGCTACAAGGCTTCTTATACCTGAGCCTCAAAATTCCCAAAGGTAACTTCTATGTTTCATTGGTCAAGTAAGTCACAAAGTCCAGCCCAGGCTTGAGAGAGAACGAGAATCAATACCACCATGCAATAGGGAAAACATTAATATTTGGTTAATATTTTTTAACCGTCTTTAATCTACCACAAGATTTTTTAAAGTCTCGTTTTCTGCCTGCCGTTCCACACATGGATCTACCTACTCAATGCTCAAAAGTAGGAAATGAAATCATAACCTTGGTCCTAGATGGTCCACATACAGAAATATCAAAACTTCTTCATCCTATGTTAAGTGAAATAGGATTTTGTGTATATGTTGATATTTGAGAACTCAGAAGTGTTCTTTATCTTGAAAGATTCTTCCCTATACGGTGTATGCATGCATTCTAAGTTACTTCAGTTGTGTCTGACTCTGTGCGACCCTATGGATTATAGCCCACCAGGTTCCTCTGCCCATGGGATTCTCCAGGCAAGAATACTGGAATGGGTTGCCTTGCCCTCCTCCAAGGGATCAAAACAGCCTCTCTTATGTCTCCTGTATTGGCAGGCAGGTTCTTTATCACTAGAGCCACCAGGGATGCCCTCCCTATATGATGGCTCCCCTCATTTTCACTCTGCCCCAAGATCTACTCTCTGCACTCCTTTCATCAGTTTCCTTGTTGGCTCAGCAGCAGTGGATTTTATCATCTGGGCTCCTTTGCTCTGGGGCTCCTCATTGGGTTTAACCAATAGCACGCACTCACCTTATTCCTCCACCTTCAATAATGCCTTTCTAGCCCTGGCTG
>NW_011494635.1:12014117-12026503 GCF_000754665.1 Bison bison bison
GGCTGTATCCTCCACTTCTGCCTCTCAGCCCTTGCCATAAAGTTGCACTTCCCTCTAGACATGTTAACTCTATTTATTTTTTTATTTCCCTTTTCTTCAGCTCCAGGGGCAATAATGACTTTCTAATATTGCTAGATTTTGAATGTTCCACCATCCAGATTTCAGAAATTTTAAAAACTTTTTTTTTCCTAAAATGTTCTTATCCATTCAGCTAATGTGTGTGTGTGTGTGTGTGTATGAGTCAGTTCAGTTACTCAGTCGTGTCTGACTCTTTTTGACCCCATGGACTGCAGCACACAAGGCTTCCCTGTCCATCACCAACTCCCAGAGCTTACTCAAACTCATGTTCATAGAGTCGATGATGCCATCCAGCCATCTCATCTTCTGTCATCCCCTTCTCCTCCTGTCTTCAATCTTTCCCAGCATCAGGGTCTTTTCCACTGAGTCAGTTCTATGCATCAGTTGGCCAGGGTATTGGAGTTTCAGCTTCAACATCAGTCCTTCCAGTGCATATTCAGGACTGATTTCCTTTAAGATGGACTGGTTGTATCTCCTTGCTGTCCAAGGGACTCTCAAGAGACTTCTCCAACAGTTCAAAAGCATCAATTCTTTGGTGCTCAGCTTTCTTTATAGTCCATCTCTCACATCCATACATGACTAGTGGAAAAACCATAGCTTTAACTAGATGGGCCTTTGTTGTTAAAGTAATGTCTCTGCTTTTTAATATGTTGTCTAAATTGGTCATAGCTTTTCTTCCAAGGAGCAAGTGTCTTTTAATTTCATGGCTACAGTCACCATATCTACAATGATTTTGGAACCTAAAAAAATTAAGTCTGTCACTGTTTCCATTTTTTCCCCACCTATTTGCCATGAAATGATGGGACCAGATGCCATGATCTTTTTCTGAATGTTGAGTTTTTAATGAATGAAAAGTTTTAAGCCAACCTTTTCACTCTCCTCTTTCACATTCATCAAGAGGCTTAGTTCTTCTTCACTTTCTGCCATAAAGGTGGTGTCATCTGCATATCTGAGGTTATTGATATTTCTCCCAGCAATCTTGATTCCAGCTTGTGCTTCATCCAACTAGCATTTCTCATGATGTACTCTACATATAAGTTAAACAGGCAGAGTGAAAATATACAGTCTTGACATACTCCTTTTCCGATTTGGAAGCAGTCTGTTGTTCCATGTCCAGTTCTAACTGTTGCTTCTTGACCTGCATACAAATTACTCACAAGTCAGGTAAGGTGATCTGGTGTTCCCATCTCTTTAAGAATTTTCCATAGTTTGTTGTGATCCACACAGTCAAAGGCTTTGGCATAGTCAATAAAACAGAAGTAGATGTTTTTCTGGAACTCTCTTGCTTTTTTGATGATCCAGTGGTTGTTGGCAATTTGATCTCTGGTTCCTCTGCCTTTTCTAATTCCAGCTTGAACATCTGGAAGTTCATGGTTCACATACTTTGAAGCCTGGCTTGGAGAAGTTTGAGCATTACTTTGCTAGCATGTGAGATGAGTTCAATTGTGTGGTAGTTTAAGCATTCTTTGGCATTGCCTTTCTTTGGGATTGGAATGAAAACTGACTTTTTCCAGTCCTGTGGCCACAGCTGAGTTTTCCAATTTGCTGGCATATTGAGTGCAGCACTTTCACAGCATCATCTTTTAGGATTTGAAATAGCTTGCTAAGTTGAGTCCAGTTCTTTGTGACTCCATAGACTGTAGCCCACCAGGCTCATACATCCATGGAATTTCCCAAACAAGAATACTGGAGTGGGTGCCACCTTCTTCTCCAATTCAGCTAATAGTCAAATATTAAAAATAAAAGTGTAATATTTGATGTATCTGAAACTTTTGGTGCTGGGAGAGAGATAACAATTTTGTGTCAGTAAAATCCACCCTATCAAAAAAGGAAACCAGAAAAATCACTGGAAACTTCCTTTACTTATATTCCTGATAGATTCTCTGTTTTACTCTAAGACATTTGCTTGTGCTTAGTTGCTCAGTCACGTCCAACTTTTTGACCCATGGACCATAGCCCACCAGGCTCCTTTGTCCATAGGATTTTCTAGGCAAGAATACTGGAATAGGTTGCTATTTTTTTTCTCCAGAGTATCTTCCTCATCCAGGGACTGAACCTTCATCTCCTGTGTCTCCTGCATTGCAGGCAGTTTCTTTACCCACTAAACCATTGTAAGACATTTAAAGATTGTAAATCTTTAACTTACAAAGATTGTAAATTAAAACCATTGTAAAGACATTTCCTTTTTGAAATCTGTAACAGAACTGGTTAGCAGTTCTCAGAGGCCAAACACTGCTGTGACTAGCAAACTGGTGCACACCTTTTTGGCTAGAATTATGTTTCTAGATGATTTAGCTAGAAGGGAATGTTTATAATACTCTATTTTCCAGATTATGACACAGATAGATGGTCATGTAATAAAATGAATACTGGTGAATGACATTAGCAAAATGATGGAAGAGAAGGTCACCATTCCTTTTCCATCTCAATGACAGTAATTTGACAGCCATCCATGGGCAAGATGGATGGGTCTTTTTGTGGTTCTTTGGGATCCAAGTAGGAAGTTGGGAAACCCTGGTGGAGCTCAAGACAAGGTGGGCCATTTGAGAAGGCAGGCTCATGCCCAGAAGGAAGACTCACACTGCAGTCCCAGGAACAAGTCCAGAAACAGTTCCATCCCTCTGTAGATTTGGCTGTGCTTCCATTTCATTTATTATATCTTCAGACTTGAAATTTCTGTTTGGTTCTTTCTCTCTCTCTCTCTTTTTTTTTTAATGATTTCTACCCCTTTACCTGGGCTTCCCAGGTGGTGTTACTGGTAAAGAATCCTTCTGCCAGTGCAGGAGACATAAGAGACACAGTTTCGATCCCTGCATGGGGAAGACCCCTGGAGGAAGAAATGGCAAACCACCCCAGTATTCTTGCTTGGAGAATCCCGTGGACAGAGGATCCTGACAGGCTACAGTCCATAGGATCATAAAGAGTCAGACACCACTGAAGTGACTTACCATGCCACACACTTCTTCATTAAATTTCTCTCTCTCTTTTTTCTTGTGTGTGTGGATTTCATTGTTTGATTTTGTTAAATTGTCTTTCTGTTTTTTTTTTTGTTTTTTTTTTTTGTATTAATATTAGTAGTTCACTGAGCTTTCTTCAAATAGCTATTTTGAATTCTTTATGGGGTAAATCGCAGATCTCCATGTCTTTAGAGTCCATTGTTAGGAGATTATTGTGATCCCTTTGTGATGTCATGTTTCTTTGATTTTCCAGATTCCTTCATATTTGTCTCTTTGATCCTTTGTATTTGAAGTGGCAGTCACTTCCTGTAGTTCTTACAGACTGACTTTGGGAGAGGAATCCTTTCTGATGGGCCTGCAAGAGGCTCTGAGACTTGCTCAGACCTTTAGTGGATACACCTGCTCCATGCTTCTTGCTCTCTTTGTGGAAGAACATTTCAGGTTGTGATCTTGCAACACATCAGGTTGTATGCTCACAGTTTCCTTTTGCTTTCCCAAGGGCTGCACTAAAGTTGAAGCTTGTGGCTCCTCCTTGTCCTGCAGATGTGGGCAGGCTTTCTGCAGATGCTCAGTAGCCATCTGCTGTGTTCATTCTTGCTGCCATTGGGAGCACACCAAGAGAACCTCCACAGGTGGGTTGGGCTATTTATCAATAAGGCGTGAGGTGTCATGAGAGTGCCTGTGGGCCAGCTGCAGGGACCCAAGGGCAAGGTGTCCCCAGAAGGCTTCTTGATGGAGTCCATGGTCTGATTAGTAGGATCCATGTCCCTCTGAAGCCCTGCAAGACTGCTATCTGCCTTTCTCCCAGCCTTTTCCCACCCCTCAGTCAAGCAGCTCACTACTGCATACTCTGGATGAGGCAAGAGAGAAATAATCCTCTTTGACAGCATCATCCACAGCTGGGGAAGCAGGGTTCTCAATCACATGCTCACTCTGTCCCCAAACCTCTGGCCTGTGGGAGAAATCCTGAGCCAAGAAGGTCTCTCTTGGCCCTGAGTTGTGTCACTTTGGGGAAGGGATGAGATGAGTAAAATCAAATTGTTCCTCTTACCCTCTCCAGTGCACACAACTTGTACTCCGCTCCCCCCACCCCACCCCAAACAGTGTGCTGGAACCTCTTTGCTAGAAACCTCTGTGGACTTCCACAAAGGCTCTCTTGTCCATGGTTGACTGTCTGAGACAGTGTTCTCCAGCTGGTTCAAGGCCACTGCAGTGTCCATAGTCAGGATCAAGGTCTGTATGCAATGCACTAGCTTCTCCCAGGTCCCATAACATATGACACTGGATTTCATAGTTCCCAGAAATGGCAAATTGTTGTTGAGGGATGAGATGTGAGTGAGTGATTTTATTTGTCATCTGGCTAATTTCAAGCACAAGAAAAAGCTGGATGTTAATCAGAGTATTCCTTGTGAATTGGTAATGGCAACATCCTAAGTGTAGGGTTGTTGTAAAGATCTCTGCACTGGATTCTTAAGGAAACTTGGAAAAGACCAAAGACCCAAGATCAAAGGCTGGAGTTCTGAGTTGGTACTTGAATAAAGGACACCCAGAAAAGATACCTGTCCTGCATTAGACTATGATGTGACAAAGAAATACTATTTATTATAATAACCCTCATAAGGTGAGAATTGTTCATTACAGCAAGTATCATTAATAACTAGATAAAGAATATTTTAATTATATATATGTTTGTATTGCTTATATTTTTATCTACTGAATTAATTTAATTTAGAAGTTAAAATCCACCAGGAGATACTTTACTTTCTAAATGACAATTTATTTACATTTTTAACCATTTAAAGGAGTTAGGCAGTATAATGTACTTACAAGGTGCATTACTCTACACATTTTAAAATATCTTATTATCATCTCTTCTTTTATTTTGAACTTAAAATATATTTAAACTTTAAATAATATGTAAAATGTCTGAAGCTAAACAGCTCGAGAATTCCCAAGTACTTAAATCATGTCCCTCTGGTCAGATTTGAATAAGTAAGTTAAAATATTTAAATAAAAATTATTTCTCCCACAATCCTCCTTCTCCTTGCCCTAGAAAATACTTCTTGACTAAATTGAACCAGTATGTAATTCTTCAAGTCATCATTTTTAAATAGTCTACTATTTTTTGAAATTTATATTTAATGCTAATGAAATGAGCTATTAATTACATCATCAAGCCCTTAATATTCTCACCATTAAGTAATATATAAGGGGCATACACAGTAAATGTTCATCATACTCATAACTATTATTACTACTAGTCTTTGCTCAGAAGATGTTTTAAGAATCTGTTTTACTGATTGCATAAAAAATAAAACCACAGAAGTGTTTACGCTATAATCACAGAAGAAAGCAGTATATGGAAAGCCAGCATAACTATAATTAACACTATTTCTTTTTAATATATGTTGTGGTCAAATAACCTCAACATTGGTCCTATTTTAACATGGAAGTTCAAAAGGAAACCATAGATTTCCTAGTTATTTTTCTTTGGCAAAGTCTGTATTCACAGATGGTAGAGATATTTTGGCATTCTTAACTAAAGCATCTCTACTTATGATTTTGTCTTGGAAGACTCTTTCGTGGTTAAACCACATTTTGTAAACTTCCGATGATAGACATCTGATCTGAGCTCAGCCAAGGTAAGGAGTAGGCCACATGAAACATCACCAAGGCTGCAAGTTATTGTTGCCAAGAAGTTGGAAAAGACAATTTTACAGGTCATGAAGAAAATTGGGACCTAGATTAACCAACAAAGCATTCAGTGAATAGAAAAGCAAGAATGCGATGCTCATATAGAGTCCATGTAGCTCTCAAAGGAAACTTATTTACATGAAATAGTGGGATAGGATTGTCAAGCTTAAACTATTTTTTTTTTATCAAGAGGGAAGGAGGAAGGTTGGGGGAGAATTTACTTGTCTTTGGAAAAAAATCACATTAAAAAATAAGTTTATAATTTCATTAAGTGGCCACATATTTTGTATAACTCAAAACTCTTACATTCCTTTTCCTTTAAAGATATTCCTCTTGCACCAAGAACAAACTCCATGTTTAAATAGCATACAATATGACATATTTTTCATTTCTTATTTGCAAATGTTTGAGTTGCAAATTTATAGTTTTTGTAAAAATCCTTGAGCCACAAATTGAAATTATTCACAAGACAAAATGTCATCTTATTATACAGATGTATAAAATTCATATCTTATAAAATGCACACTGGCATGGAAAATAGAAGCACTAAGAAATTAACTGATTATGACACAATATGCAAATCAATCTTGGTTAATCCAAACCTCCTGAGAATAGTTTAAGATTGAAAAAAAAAAGTTAGTTAGAATAGAGATTTTCACCTTGCCATATTAGAATAACTGGGACTTAACTTGTCTTCTCAAAAGAAACAATTAAAATATTGGATGATATATAGGAAAGAATGATTTTGGACACTGAACAATTAGTAATTCAAGACTATGAAGTAAGATAGCAAGTAAAACCAATGAGATGAGCCTTATAATCCACTAGCTTTCTGCCTGGAGGTATGTCACAGACTGTGCCACAGTAAGAGGCAACTCAAGCAGAATTAGAAGGTCCAGTGAGACGTGAGGATGGAAATGAGATGTGGAGACATGGAGGAAGCTTGATTTTGTAAGACAGGAAACTACAGATGGTGGAGTTGCCTTGAGAAAGAGTCCCAGAAATTAACTAGTTAAGGTATTTTTGAACCTGTTTCTAAATACTAAGACTCACATGAATATGGTAGAATTTCCTAATAGTTCTCAGGAACATGTAACTTGAACAATTCCAAGACTGTAGACAGAGCTGGAAGATATTTAAGTTCTATATGGAGGAGTGTAATAACCGGGAATGCACACATGGAACATTCAGTAGACAGCCTAGAAGAGAACCTTACTAGCAAAATTAATGCAGAAACATGTCCAGTGTAGACATGCCCCAACACATCTTTAAAAAAGTATGCAAAGGATTAAACTGACTTGTAAGTTACTTAAATGCCTGCCAAAGCAAAGTTAAACACTTTTTAAAGGAAAAAAAAATCCAGACTCTCAAAATCATTATATTCACTATACCTATTATCTAATAAAAAATGATGAAACATATAAAGAAGCAGGAAACTATAGCTAAAAGAAAAATCTGTCAATAGAAATATAAGAAATAAAGTATTAAAAGACAATTGTTTTAAAAGAAATACATATGCTCAAAGATTTAAAGGAAAACATGAATATCAGGTTGAAAGAAACACAAGCTACAAAACCAAATCATACGGAGCTTCTAAAAAGCTACCATAATATCTTTTTTTCAAAATGAGGAGATGAGTTTAACAAAAGATTGGACCTTGCAAAACAAAAGATAAGAGAACTTCAAGATGTTGCCATCAAAGCCATATAACATAAAACAGAGTGAAAAAAAGATTAAAGAAAAATAAACAAAACCTCAGTGACCTATGGACAATATCAAGTAGCTGAATATATGTATAAATGGAGCCTGTATTAGCTTCCTATTGCTACTGTAAAAAATTAATACCAGTGGCTTAAACAAGTATTATCTTCAAGTTCTAGATGTCAGAAATGGATTTCATGGGCTAAAATAGGGTACTGGCAGAATTTACTCCTTTTTGGAGACTCTGAACAAGAATACATTTCCTTGCCTTTTCCAGCTTCTGGAGGCCATCTGTATTTCTTGGCTTGTGTCCTATCTTCTCTTATCAAAGTGTATCACTCCAACTTCTGCTTCTGTTATCACAGCACTTTCCCATGCCAGCGCACCTTTCTCCCTCTTCTAGGAATCCTTATTATTACATTGAATCTATTCAGATAATCCAGAATTAATTTCCCATTTTAAAATCCTTAAACTAATCATCCCCACACATATAAGGTAAAATGCTATTTTTTACCATGCAAGGTAACATATGTCAGGTTCCAGGGATTAGGGTATGGACATTTTTAATAGACACGTTATTCACCCTACTACAGAAAAAATAAGAGAGTGGGGAAAGGCAGGGGGGAAAAGTAGCTGAAAATTTTCTATGTTTGATAAAAGGTGTAAACTCACCTTCCCCAGTGGCTCAGTGGTAAAAAATCTGCCTGCAACGCAGGAGCCTCAGGAGAGGCGGTCAATCCCTGGGTCAGGAAGATTGCCTGGAGGAAGGCAACCACTCCGGCATTCTTACCTGGAGAATCCCATGGACAGAGGAGCCTGGTGGGCTATAGTCTATAGGATCACAAAGTATCAGATATGACTGAAGCAACTTAGCACACATGCACACACATAAACTCACAAATCCAAGAAGCACACAATAAATCAAATAGGATATACTAAGTCAAGGAACATCATAATCAAACTTCTGAAAACCAGTGAAGAGGAAATCTTAAAAGCAGACAGAGGGTAGAGGGGAGTAGGTGAGGATGGAAGTCATGTTATAAGGAAACAGATATTAGAATTTCTTCAGTCTTTTTGTCAGAAACAATTCAAGACAAAAAACAGAGAAATATTTGAAATATTGAAAGAAAAATAATTCCACTAGGCAATGACCCATGAATGTATCTTTTTAAGATAAAATAAAATTCTTTTTGACATACAAATCCTGAGAAGTTTATCTTTGTGTATGTGTTGGGAGAGGGGTGTTTGTTTTGCAGTACAACTGTCTGATAAGAAATACTCAAGAAAATTCTTCAGGCAGAGGGAAATTTACACCAAATAGAAATTCAAATCTATTCAAAGAAGTGAAGGAAGAAACAAAATAGGGGTGAATATGCTTTTTGTTTGAATGTCAATGAGAGATAATTGTTTAAAGCAGGGGCCAGCAGACCATGGTCCATTGGCTAATTTTGCTTCCACCTCTTTTTGGAAATAAAGTTTTATTGGCAGAGAGTCACATCCATTTGTTTATGTGTTGTCTAAGGCTGTTTTTATACCAAAGTAGCAGGCTTCAGTAGTTTTGATAGGGACATTTCCCTGGCACAGCCTTAAATATTTACTATCTGGCCCTTCAGGAACTAAAAAAAAAAAAAAAATGCTGACCCCAGCTTTAAAGAAAAACATTAACAATTCATTGTGGGATTTAATATATATATATATATATATTAAATATACACACACACACATATATATAAATGAAATGTATATATACATATAAATGAAATGTATATATTATATATATATATATACACACACACACACATATATATATATAAATGAAATGTATGGTAAGTTGCAAACCATAGGAGAAGAAAAACAGAAGTGTACTATTTATAAATTTCTTACATTTAAAGCAGTTGATATTATTTGCAGGTAGACTGTAAATAAGAATGTATATTGTATACCCTAGAAAACCACTAGCCAAAAATAGGGCAAAAATACGTAGCAAATAAGCCAATGAGTAGAGATAACATGGAATATGAAACTTACTCATTAAGCTAAAATAAGGCAGAACCAAAAGTTTATCCACTCAATTACAAAGCTTCAAAGGTATAAAGCAAAGGTTGACAGAAACTAAAAGTAAAGTAAAACTAACCCACAAATGCTAGTGATTGTCAGAAAAAGTATACAGAAATCAGGAAGAATTATTACAGATATGAACAATATTTGCAACTAGTATAGCTGAAATGATATTTAAAGAATATTCCACCCACAACAAGAGAATATATATATATATATATATTTGTTTTTTTAGGTATAAATGGTACATTAATAAATTTAGACCATATAGTGGGCCATAGACAAGTATCAAATTTGAAACAATTGAAATCACAGAGTATATTCTCTACTACACATTAAAATTACCCTTTTAAAACAAATCTAATAAAATATTCAACTATTGAAATTAGTTCTAGAGAGCAAATACTTTGTTCAATTTGGAGGATGTAAGGGGGAAAAAGCCCTGTATATTAGCCCTTAAAAATAACCCTAAAAACAATCTCCAGTCATTTAATTAATAAATATTCATAATATTGGGTATGGATATGTTTAATCCATTTTTTAAAGCCCAAGATTACATAAGATATTTAAATTTTCCTTTCATTTTCATCAAATAGTACAGATGTGTCTATGGCAAATTGTCTCCTGATACAGCAAAAGAGACTCAGTCACTAGCTGTCAGCTTGCATTTTAGCCATATGTGATACAGCCCCAAAGTATTACAAAGGTAGTTGGAACTACTGCTACCAACTGCAATTCAATTATTTTACAGTATACAGACATTGCCACAAATAGAGTGGATCTTGAGAACCATATTATTCTGTCAGGAACTATGTCATATGCAGAAAGGAAGCCCATCAACAAATTATTCACATGTGTTCTGTCTGTCTGTCTGTCTGTCTGTCTGTCTCTCTCTCTCTCTCTCTCTATATATATATATATATATATACATGTACTTTTTATAATATAGATAAATGTGTATATGTATACATATGTATAATTTAACAATAATAAAAAATATTTAGGGAAAATCAGGAACAAGACAAGGGTGCCCATCTTACCACTACTATTCAACATAGTTTTGGAAGTCCTAGCCACTGCAATCAGAGAAAAGAAAGAAGTGAAAGGAATCCAGATTGGAAAATAAAAAGTAAAACTCTCTCTGCTTGCAGATGACATGATCCTCTACACATAAAACCCTGAAGATTACCACCAGATATCTTCTGGAGCTAATCAATGAATATAGAAAAGTTGCAGGATATAAAATTAATACACAGAAATCCCTTGGCATTCCTATACACAAACAATTAAAAATCAGAAAGAGAAATTAAGGAAACAATCCCATTCATCACTGCAATGAAAAGAATAAAACACTTAGGAATAAATTGAACTAAAGAAACAAAAGACCTGTATATATAAAACTATAAAACGCTGATGAAAGATACCAAAGATGACTCAAATAGATGAAGAAATATACCATATTCTTGGATTGGAAGAATCAATATAGTGAAAATGAGGATACTACCTAAAGCAATCTATAGATTCAGTGCAATTCCTATCAAACTACCAATGGTATTTTTCACAGAACTAAAACAAATAATATCACAATTTGTATGGAAACACAAAAGATCCCAAATAGCCAAAGCAATCTTGAGAAAGAAGAATGGAACTGGAGGAATCAATCTTCCTGAATTCAGACTGCACTACAAAACTACAATCATCAAGACAGTATGGTACTAGCACAAAGACAGAAATATAGATCAATGGAGCAAAACAGAATGTCCAGAGATAAATCCAAATGCCTATGGATATCTTATCTTTGACAAAGGAGGCAAAAATATACAATAGCAAAAAGACAGTCTTCAACAAGTAGTGTTGGGAAACTGGTCAACTACATGTAAAAGAATGAAACTAGAAGGCTTTCTAACACCATACACACAAAAATAAACTCAAAATGGATTAAAGACCTGAACATAAGACCAGAAACTATAAAACTCTTAGAGGAAATCATAGCACTATCTCTGACATAAATCACAACAAGATCCTCTATGACCCACCTCCCAGACTAATGGAAATAAAAACAAATAAACAAATGGGACCTAATTACTTAAAAGTTTTTGAACAAAAAAGGAAACTAAAAGCAAGGTGAAAAGACAGCATTCAGAATGGGAGAAAATAATAGCAAATGAAACAACTGAGAAAGAATTAATCTCTAAAATATAAAAGCAGAATACCAAAAAAAGGAAAAACCCAGTCAAAAAGTGTACAAAAGACCTAAACAGACATTTCTCCAAAGAAGGCTTACAGATGATTAATAAATACATGAAAAGATGCTCAACATCACTCATTATTAGAGAAATGCAAATCAAAACTACAGTGGGGCATCATCTCACATTGGTCAGAATGGCCATCATCAAAAAGTTTACAAACAATAAATGCTGGAGAGGGTGTAGAGGAACGGGAACCCTCTTACACTCTAGATGGGAATGCAAACTGGTATAGCAACTATGGAGAACAGTGTGGAGATTCCTTAAAAAACTGAGAATAGAACTGCCATGCTGATAAGTCACTCCAGTCGTATCCAACTCTGTGCTACCCCATAGACAGCAGCCCACCAGGCTACCCCGTCCCTGGGATTCTCCAGGCAAGAACACTGGAGTGGGTTGCCATTTCCTTCTCCAATGCATGAAAGTGAAAAGTGAAAGTAAAGTCACTCAGTCATGTCTGACTCTTAGCGACCCCATGGACTGCAGCCTACAAGGCTCTTCCATCCATGGGATTTTCCAGGCAAGAGTACTGGAGTGGGGTGCCATTGACCCAGCAATCCCACTGCTCAGCATCAGATCAGATCAGATCAGATCAGTCACTCAGTCGTGTCCAACTCTTTGCGACCCCATGAATCGCAGCACACCAGGCCCT
>NW_011494635.1:12026603-12027353 GCF_000754665.1 Bison bison bison
TCCATCGAGTCAGTGATGCCATCCGGCCATCTCATCCTCTGTCGTCCCCTTCTTCTCCTACCCCCAATCCCTCCCAGCATCAGAGTCTTTTCCAATGAGTCAACTTTTCGCATGAGGTGGCCAAAGTACTGGAGTTTCAGCTTTAGCATCATTCCTTCCAAAGAAATCCCAGGGCTGATCTCCTTCAGAATGGACTGGTTGGATCTCCTTGCAGTCCAAGGGACTCTCAAGGGTCTTCTCCAACACCACAGTTCAAAAGCATCAATTCTTCGGTGCTCAGCCTTCTTCACATCTATTTCCCATGAAGTGGTGGGACCAGATGCCATGATCTTCGTTTTCTGAATGTTGAGCTTTAAGCCAAATTTTTCACTCTGCACTTTCACTTTCATCAAGAGGCTTTTGAGTTCCTCTTCACTTTCTGCCATAAGGGTGGTGTCATCTGCATATCTGAGGTTATTGATATTTCTCCCAGCAATCTTAATTCCAGCTTGTGTTTCTTCCAGTCCAGCGTTTCTCATGATGTACTCTGCATAGAAGTTAAATAAACAGGATGACAATATACAGCCTTGACGAACTCCTTTTCCTATTTGGAACCAGTCTATTGTTCCATGTCCAGTTATAACTATTGCTTCCTGACCTGCATACAAATTTCTCAAGAGGCAGATCAGGTGATCTGGTATTCCCATCTCTTTCAGAATTTTCCACAGTTTATTGTGATCCACACAGTCAAAGGCTTTGGCATAGTCAATA
>NW_011494635.1:12027488-12067782 GCF_000754665.1 Bison bison bison
TGGAATGAAAACTGACCTTTTCCAGTCCTGTGGCCACTGCTGAGTTTTCCAAATTTGCTGGCATACTGAGTGCAGCACTTTCACAGCATCATCTTTCAGGATTTGAAAGAGCTCCACTGGAATTCCATCACCTCCACTAGCTTTGTTCATAGTGATGTTTCTGAGGCCCACTTGACTTCACATTCCAGGATGTCTGGCTCTAGGTCAGTGATTACACCATCGTGATTATCTGGGTCATGAAGATCTTTTTTGTACAGTTCTTCTGTGTATTCTTGCCATCTCTTCTTAATATCTTCTGCTTCTGTTAGGTCCATACCATTTCTGTCCTTTATCGAGCCCATCTTTGCATGAAATGTTCCTTTGGTTACTCTGATTTTCTTGAAGAGATCCCTAGTCTTTCCCATTCTGTTGTTTTCCTCTATTTCTTTTCCTCTACTGCTCAGCATATACCCCAAGAAAACCAGAATTGAAAAAAACACATGTATCCTAATGTTCATCTCAGCACTGTTTACAATAGCTAGGACATGAAAGCAACCTTGATGTCCATTGGCAGATAAATGGATAAAGAAGCTGTGGTACATTTACACAATGGAATAATACTCAGCTATAAAAAGGAACACATTTGAGTCGATTCTAATGATGTGGATGAACCTGGAGCCTATTATACAGAATGAAGTGTGTCAGAAAGAGAAAGACAAATACTATGTATTAACACATATGTATATGGACCTTAGAAAGATGGTACCAAAATCCTACATTCAGGGAAGCAAAGGAGACATAGATGGTAAAGAACAGACTTTTTGACTCAGTGGGAGAAGTTAGGGGTGGGAGGATTTGAGAGAATAGCATTGAAACATGAACACTACCATATGTAAAAGAGATGACCAGCACAAGTTCAATGCATGAAGCTGGGTACCCAAAGCCAGTGCTCTGGGACAACCCCGAAGGATAGGGTGAGGAGAAATGTGGGAGGGGGTTCAAGATGGGTGGACAAATGTGAACCCGTGGCCGATTCATGGTGATGTTTGGCAAAAACCATCACAATATTGTAAAGTAATTATCCTCTAGATAAAATTAATAAATTAATTAAAATAAATAAATAAAATCCTAAAAGAAAATAATTGAATTCATAACAGCCTTAGGCAGTCTCAGGGAGTTTAGTTCAAGGAATCAAAGTTTAGGGAAAGAAAAGAAAACTAAGTTTAGTTCTTTTAAGAAGAAATATAAATGTTTCCCCAGAAAGAATACATCTATGTGAAATATTTAGAGTAATATTTCTAATTCAAGAGCCTTAATAGACACAAATTATTATGGAAATAAAGTAGGATTCAGGCCCAAACAAGATCATACCAACATGGCATCAGCTAGAAAACCCAAATTTCAGAATCAATACTAATGAAGTATCTAATTCCCCTCCTACCTCTGGGAGTGATCACATCCAAACTTAATGAGGAAAAATTGTACCAGCCTTAATGATGACCTTAACTTCTATGAAATGCTGACTTGGATTCAAACAAAATTATTATTAAGGAAATTTAAATATTCACTCTTGCTCAGCATTTTCTTATTTACAGAAATTACACATGAGAGAAGTTGTCCAGTTTCCCCTTCAGATCTGTGACACCTCCACCAGTATACCATCTGGGTTGCTCACCTCTTATCAGAATTATGATCCCCACAGCTGTTCAGTTAAGTTGTTAGGCAGCATAGTCCAACAGTGGAGAATGTGGCCTGCTTGAGTTCAAGTCTTAGCTTTGTTACTCCCTAACTGTGCAATCCTAAGCAAGTTAGTCTACATTTTTGTTCCTCTGTTTGTTTATGGTTTAGATGAAGATACCATAAAGATATTATAAGAATTTAACGAAATTATGTTTGAAGCATTGTCAAAACAGTGCCTAGCATGTAATGAGTCCTGTATGTTTGTTAAAAAATCAAAACCAAACCAAAATCAAACATTCAAATAGATTCTCATTTTAAGAATTTACAGAATGATCTTTTCTGTCCCTTTTCTACCTTGAAAAAACAATTCTATTTTAAGATGGCCCCTAAAATAGAAAATACTACAATAATGTTAATTATTCTTTACAGGAATCATGACAAAATCATTTCTGAAGACTGTAGAGGAAAAGAGCATGCATGGAATAGCTTGGGATGGGTAGGAGCATGAAATCAGCCACTGAGAATGGCACAGAATTTTCAAGCTGGAGTTATCTGAGAGGTGAGTCCAACCCTTTAATTTTATACTTATGGACTCTATGGATGAAAAGAATTAAGTGCTTTGGACATGATTACACAACAGCTCTTACAGAATCATGACTACAGCTCACTACAGCAAACTCAATAATATAGGATAAAAAAGAGGATGTTTGCTTTTGAATCTATGCTGCTAGAATGAGTGATTCAAACTACCTTCGTATATTAAGCTAATATGCTAACACTAGAAGGAATACAACTCTGTATGGATGTGTCATATCTGTCTTAAGCCAATAATATAGATACAGATACAGGGATACATTTCCTTTTTACAAGTTCAAAGCACTTTTTCAAAAAAGGTATCAATGAAACAACTTCTAAAGCTCAGGCACAATAGTTATAGACCAGCTTTGCATTAGCTTCTAATATATTTTCCATTTTATTGCTCTCAAAAAATTAAAGGGTAAGCTGGAAACATTCTTTAGAAAACAGTGGCTCAACTCACCTTCTTCCAATGAAAAAGAGACTCATTAAAACTTTTGGCATTCTACTCCTATTATGCATAAAGGAATTGATCAATTGCAAGGGAGTTCCTGTAAAATCATACCCAAATTAAAGCTCTAGCTAATATTTTGAGATGCTACACTTCTAGAAGGATTATAAATGGTCAACATGATGCCCCAACACTATTTCATCAAACAAGATGACTGTTCTATGAAGTGACCTGTATTTAGTCAGTTAATTAGTACTTTTTGCATATTTACTGTGTTCACCCAAGCATATAAAGAAATGTGATCTGTAGACTGTATCAAAGAGTGCCCAGTCAAGAAAGTAGGTAGTTTAAAGAAAGAACTTTAATACTGAGAACTAGCCCAAAGGAAGAACTGAAAGGCAATCAGGGGAACGTAGGAAACCTAGAGATCAACAGCAGCAGAAATCCACTGCCACCACTAGAATCAGAGGGTCACAGGAGGTTGTTTCCAAAGACCAGGAGCTAGCATCTCCAAATACTTTCTAAAACTATTTCAAGGGCTGACTGGAAGAAGCTGGGATCATAAAAGAGACACAGTCACACAAGACACTGCTTGATGCACAGAAAGAGGAAGAGAGAAATATCATCAACAAATTGGTTGAACCCCTACTCTCACCCTCCAATCTGCCACTAGTGCTTCTATTTGGCTGAAACTATCTCCAAGCCAATAGTAATTTAACTTTTAAAAGTTCTTCCTTTGATTTCAGTTTTATTGCTATGCAATAAACTACCTAAATACATTGTAATATAAAAATACTACACTACATAATGTTTGTGGACAAGTGTGGCAGCTCTGACTGATTTCTGCTCTCCAATGTATTGAGCCTTAACTAGGATGCTCTGAAGACTAAGACTAGAAGATACATTTCCAATATAGCATCTTCACATACCTATCTGTCCCTACCTTGAAACAGCTAAATAGTGAACTTGGCATAAACTGTTAACTGGAGTATCTGTCTACACATGGTTTCTACAGCATTGTGGTCTGAGGGTAGTCACACTTCTTATACAGTATCTTATGGACCCAAGAGTGAATCTGACCAGCCAACAAGGCTGTCTTTCATGAGTCACCGTTGGAAGTGAGTTGCGGTTTTACAGCCATGTGTTTTTGGTAGTACAGCATCACTTCTGCTGTACTCTATAGATCAAAGTGGTGAGAGCCCACCCAGATTCCCTGGAAGGGTGCATGTAGCCCACCTCTGAATGAGAAGAATCTAAAAGAATGTATATCCATATTTCAAAATAAATGTGTATCCATATTTCTCTCCTAGTAACAGAGAAAACCAAAATAAAGTAGAAATTCAAATAAGAATTCAAGTACTAAGAAAAAATACCAGAAAACAGTACAAATGATGTACACCATCATGCTCTCTGAATTACTGCCAAGTGAGTAGCATAGACAAGAAATGTTTCACAAAGTATAGATGGATAAATCATTGACAGAAAGTAAGCTTGGCTTCCAAAAAAAATGTTTACCGGTTTTCCTAAAGTCAAAGTACAAAATTCTGAAGTATTCCTCTATTTCCCTAAAACTTTAAAGGAGCTTGTCATGTACAAGTTATGCATGGACCTAGGGAATTCTGAACTCTTAGAGGTCAGTCCTTCTGTTTAGCTAATACATATGCCATTTTATCATCAGGAGCTGATATCTGCACCAATAGCTTGACTCCAATAGTTTGAAGTTACCACCTGTATTCCTAGGTGTGCAGAAGAAGAACACAGAGGCCTCTGTTATTCCAACGTAAAGGTCTCTTTCTTCCTCCTGGCTCATCATCTCCACTCTTGATATTGGCTCTCTCTTATTCTACCCTCCTCTTCTTCCTCCTCTCCTTCCATCAACTCATGCCTTGCCTGCAGACCTTTTAGTTTTTGGCTTATTTTATGCTTTTAGCCTCAAATTCCAGTGGAAGTTCTAAGCCTCAAGCAACTATTACATTTTTTGTAGGATGTGGTGGGTCCAGCAATCTTCAGTTACCACTCACAGACCTCCAGACCTCCCTGCGGTGAGCGGGGGAGGAGCTTGGCCCCTCTCTGCCTGGGACAGATGACTAAAGCCCAGCACATGACCCAAATTAGCAAAGGAAGGAGCAGGGACACATGGAAAGAATTTCCTTCAAACAAATAAAACTTTTTTTTGACTTTTCTTTTATGATTCAACTCTTCTGTTGTTCAACTAGAAGTTGGAGTCATAGAAAAGGGAGAAATGGCTGGTGAATGGATGACAAGCACTTAAAAACTAAAAATGATCACCTTTGTGTGAAGGTAGAAAATCAATGCATATTCAAAAGGCATATACATAAGTTAGTCATGTAACTGTATAAATGACTAAACCATCCTTTGGGAACCTGCCCTATTTGGGTTTTTATTTTGGTTAACACAAAAACTCTCACCACCACAAGGCTTTTATTTTATGTGCAAACAGAAGCCTCTGGTGAGTGTCCCTTTGTTCTCTGTTTATCAACCACACAGAAATGTAACAATACACTTTACTAGGAAACAGTCTTTCAATCAGTTACACACTGAGGAAAAACTTTCAGATCTAAAAGCCACATTGCCCACAGCAATGAATTAGGAGAAGGTCACATTAAGAGATTCCTTTTGACTTAATACTTAATAGGTCTCAATTGTGGAAAATGACTGTGAATTAAATTCTTGAAAAAAGAGAGATGATTTCCAAATGATAGTGTTCTTAAAGAAACTGGACAAAGTTCAGTCTCCATTCAATTCTTCAGAAATACACCCTCTTCACATAGTATAAAGTGAGATTCATGTGTGCAAATTCTAATTCTTTACAAGTGAAGTCCTCCGCTTCTAATCTAGAAGCATTCCAACTCAATTCTTATGCCTAAATCTCTGCCTGGTATTAAGGGTCTAGTTCCCTGTGGCCCTTTATTCATGAGGCCGGGTGAAATAAAAGAAAAATAGCATTACTGTCTTTAATTCCTTAGCCTTGTCTTTGGATATACTTTTTCTACTTTATCACATTTTTATCTCATTTCTCTTCACAATAATAACCATGCTTACTTAAATGTTTTTGAATAAGTTTCCTTGAATAAGAGCCATCTGTTTCATTGAATCTGAGGACACATGATGTCTTGTGTCTACTCATCACTTTTAGGTAGAGTATCAGAAAGTGCACCCATTACACCTTGGCAGGAATCACCAGTTCCTCAGAGGTGGGAAGCAAGGACACCAAACACAGCTGCAGAACTAAAATGTGCAATTGCTGCCCAATTAGATTCAGCAACACAGAAGAGATGCAGCTAAACTCAGGCAGAGTACTGTCAAATGCCATGATGACAATTATCTCAGGAGGAGTTTCTATAATTTATAAATTTAGGGAAGTTTATTGCAGCTAAAGATGTTTGGCATTGCTGTAGTGGTGCCCAAAGACAAATTAGATTCATAAGTTATTTCTTAATATTTATTTATTTGGCTGCACTGGGTCTTAGTTTCAGTACAGGTGGTCTTTTAGTTGCGACATGTGGGATCTAGTTCCCTGGCAAGGGATCAAACCCAGGCCTTCGGCATTGGGAGCACAGAGACTTAACCACTGTACCACCAGAGAAGTCCTGAGACATAAATTCAAAGTGTCCTGAAAGCACATGGTCCTCTCCTGCCACCACAGGCACACTTGACTTTTCTCTAAGATCTTGCTGTGCAGATTGTGGTTTACGAACTATTTAGTGGCATCATCACCTGGCTGGAAATGCCTCACCCCAGAGACTTAATTATTCAGCAAGATGTCCAGAAGATTCCATTATTGGCATGCACATTATAGTTGGAGATGCTCTGGTCTAAGAGAATCCCTCCAAAATCTGCTGTCTGGAGGTAGAGTGTAAAAAATTCCCCTCACCTGCTGTAATTAGACTCTTCTTTAATAAGAAAGAGTCTACTCACCTGCAAACCAGAAGAGAAAGCATTGCATAAACCAGTGCCCCTATTAGTAATTCCCAAATTGGAAATTCCCAAATGGTGAGTTGGATTAGTCCAGAAGCTGTGGTTACCAGGCAAGTTAAGGGCCCAAACCACCTCAGAAAGTTTCCAAAAAAGCACTCTGTGTCACAGTTTCAAAACAAAGCTGGTAATACTTTAATCTTTCACCACAAGGGCCTGTCTAATATAGCTTGTCATGAGGCCAGTAACTCAGAGAAAAGAATCTGGATTTTCCCTGTTCTATCAGCTCTTTGATATGGTAAAAGATAAAAAAAAAAAAATGTATCAGAACTGGTCACAAATAAGAACAGTTTACATTCAAATTGCAGGCCTGTCTCTAGCACTAATGATAATTCAAGTCATTCTAGACACCACCCTTATGGCAGAAAGTGAAGGGATCTAAGAAGCCTCTTGATGAAAGTGAAAGAGGAGAGTGAAAAAGTTGGCTTAAAGCTCAACATTCAGAAAACTAAAATCATGGCATCTGTTCCCAACACTTCATGGCAAATAGATGGGGAAACAGTGGAAACAGTGTCAGACTTTATTTTGGGGGGCTCCAAAATCACTGCAGATGGTGATTGCAGCCATGAAGTTAAAAGATGCTTGCTCCTTGGAAGGAAAGTTATGACCAACCTAGATAGCATATTCAAAAGCAGAGACATTACTTTGCCAACAAAGGTCTGTCTAGTCAAGGCTATGGCTTTTCCAGTGGTCGTGTATGGATGTGAGAGTTGGACTGTGAAGAAAGCTGAGCACAGAATTGATGCTTTTGAACTGTGGTGTTGAAGGAGACTCTTGAGAGTCCCTCGGACTGCAAGGAGATCCAACCAGTCCATCCTAAAGGAGACCAGTCCAGGATGTTCATTGGAAGGACTGATGCTGAGGCTGAAACTCCAATACTTTGGCCACCTCATGCAAAGAGCTGACTCATTGGAAAAGATCCTGATGCTGGGAAAGATTGAAGACAGGAGGAGAAGGGGATGACAGAGGATGAGATGGCTGGATGGCATCATGGACTTAATGCACATGAGTTTGGGTGAACTCTGGGAGTTGGTGATGGACAGGGAGGCCTGGCATGCTGCAATTCATGGGGTCGCAAAGAGTCGGACACAACTGAGCAACTGAACTGAACTGAACTGAACTAGGAATTTTAATGTTGAACTTTCCAGATTGTTCATTTGATTATATCACCACATATTTTGAAAATCATTTTTTAAATTGCCATAATATTTACAGAAAACTAAATAGGCTGAAAATGATCCCATTTCAATGGATTGGAAGATTTTAAACCCTGACTTCAGGTTCATAACACACCACTGCTTCCCTATGCCTTGGAATGGAAAAGATCAACTTTTCTCTGGAGATAATTCACTTTTGATCCATAGTAGTTTTGTACTAGGTATTTCCCAGTGGCTCAGTGGTAAAGAACCTGCCAGTCAATGCAGGAGACACAGGAGATGTGGGTTTGATCCCTGGGTTGGGAAAATCCCTTGAGAAGGAAATGCCAACCCACTTCCAGTGTTCTTGCCGGGATAATCTCATGCGCAGAGGAGCCTAGGGGGCTGCAGTCCTTGGGATTGCAAAAAGTTGGACACAACTGAGTGACTGAACACAGCACAAACAGCACAAACAGTTTTGTATTAAGAGATGATGATTATGGCAGGGCCTGACATAGTGATGATGCCCAAGGTGAGAAAATTGATAGTAAGAGGGAGGGAGACATTTGCTAATTTATTTGCTTCCCATAAGCAGCACTAGAAATCAAGAGGAACAGTACACAAGGCCTCATCAGACAAGGCTGCCTCATTTGTAGTTCATCCTTAGAACTGACTCACAGGGAGTTCAGTTTCCCCACAATCCAAGTACAGCAGTCTTGTGTAAACTTTGTAAGCCCAAATGGCATAAAGTGAAGAATCAGTTACCTTAGGACACTTCTTGTAAGAGATGCACAAATAAATTGAGATAAAGCAGAGATGCTCACAGACTCAGAACAAAGTTCTGGTAGCTTGATGCTGAGATACTGAGTATAGTTTCTGGAGAAGGAGCTTAAGGATGTCCTTCTCCTTGCGGGGGTGCCCCACTGCCTCTCCTGGGGCTTCACTTTTCACCTTTTTTCCATAAAAAAAATATATTTCTCTTTGGATTTCTTTTACTTAGCAAAAACAGGTACTAATGCAGATCTTTCACAAAAGTGAAGTGGTGTAAAGAGAACTTTTGAAAAGCATGGGGTACCCATAATGATATGGGCTTGAACTGGGGTCCTCATTGTGTTTTGCTTGAAGGGTTATTCAGGCTGCTCCCATGCTCAGGTGAGAATGATCTTTTGACCATAAGTCAAACTAGTGGTTTAACAACCAGTGGTTTGAGTTTCTGAATCCACTCTCCACAACAACTAGCTCATTTGCCTTCTGATTGAGTTTCTTGTTTCTAAATTTGGTCCACTGTACATCTACTCCATGTGAGATGACCAGCTTGTCACACTTAACACTGAATGTCTCCTGTCCCAAGAAACTCCTCAGTCTCATGCAAACTGAATCTATTGATCACCTTAATTACACCTTTCCCTCCGGAACTGTCTACTCCCATCCAGCTCCAACTACTGCTAACAAGTCCTCTCTTGCTAGCTCTCTACTTGCCAGGATGTCCATACTGAGTCAACTCTCACTCTCTTTTTCTCCTTCCTAGTCTCTCTCTACACATCTTATTCCTCTTTTCATTTCAGTTTTGTTTGTTAAATCTTTCTCTACCCCTAAGGACAGAAAGTGAAAGTGAAAGTCGCTCAGTTATGTGGACTCTTTGTGTCCCCATGGACTATACAGTCCATGGAATTCTCAAGGCCAAAATACTGGAGTGGGTATTCTTTTCCTTCTCCAGGGAGTCTGCCCAATACAGGAATCGAACCCAGGTCTCACACATTGCGAGCAGATTCTTTACCAGCTGAGTCACAAGGGAAGCCCAAGAATACTGGAGTGGGTAACCTATCCCTTCTCCAGGGGATCTTCCTGACCCTGAGACCCAGGAATGGAACCGGGGTCTCCTGCATTTGCAAGTGGATTCTTTACCTGCTGAGCTATCAGGGCAGCCCGCTAAGGGCAGAAGGTAAGCCAAACACAAAGGATTTTATGCGAACTATATCAATTAGCCAGGAATAGGGTAAATACCTGGAGTAAATTAAAGGTTTTAAAGGGAGAGCTAGTGTGTGTTCTCTCCAGTCATAGGGCTATACACTACACTGGATGAGTTTTGAAGAATCTCAGTGGGGAGAGGTTTGAGGGGCTGGAGTAAAACATATCAGTATGACTTGTATTAATAAATGCATGGCTAGGAGATCTTTAGTGTTCTCATTGCACCTCCACATAAGAGAAGTAAGGTAAGTATTTATATGAAATTTAGAGAAAAGGACTTGGAGCTGTAGGAAAATTAAGTGATTTGCAAATTTTTTGATGGCTATTAAGCTACTATGACAAAATTAAGCTTTTAGAATTACTAGTTTTATTTAGAAGATAGAGAACAGAGTGTACATCAACTATACTTCAATTAAAAATTTAATAAATATAAAAATCTGTAAAATTTAAAAAGAAGAAAACAGAGGTAGAGGACATAAAACAGCTATGTGTGTGGAAAATATTTGGTAAACTGTCAAATCAGTGAATCAATTACTTTAGATTAAATGCTACAAGAGAGATTAACTATATTTTGGATTTTCACAGATAAGTGATATTATATGGTATTTGCGTGGCACTCTATATTTAACTTTAATAAGAAAGATATTTGTGAAAATATTACAAACTAGGTATGACCATATGAGCTAAAACTTGAATGAGGTATAAAACATACCTATTTTAAAGTATTTATAACTACTTTAATAATTAATACATATTTGTTGAGCTTATTTGCTGGTCTAGACCATGGTATGGCACCAGCACCACAGGGCACAAAAAAGTATAACACATGACTTTTACAATCTAGTTAAGAAATCAGAACATATGTAGGAAACCAATAGAGAACAGTACAATACAAATGGAACTCAAATATATTACTCAGGAAGGAGGTTCCCAAGATGGAAAACAGAAGGCAATATAGTCTAGTTTGTGTTGGAAGAAAATATTATTTTATGAAATATTGCAAGCAAATCTTCAATAATTTTGTATGAACTGCCATAGAAAAATAATAATGATTATAAAATATTTCTTATTATCTGCCAAGAACTGTGCCAGTGGTGTTAAATGCATTATTTGACTTACTATTCCCAGTATTTATAGATAAAGGTGTCATTTTTAAGGAGTAGGAGCAGATAAAGTAATAATTGAGAGATAAGGGTTAACTTGTCCAAGACTGACCCCTGCAGCCTGGCCTTTCATAAAAGGAGTTTTCCTTCTGCAGTGCTCTGTGGGGACCTACGATGGTTAGGGTTTTAGCAGATTAATGCTGGGTAACAGCAGAGCTTGGACCCCAACCTTCCTTCTTCCATCATCAGTCCTGTCAAGGAAGGAGCTGTCTGCCTTCCCAACCAAGAACACCCACTTGGCTAATCACAGTGCTCGGTCAGCATGTAATCCTGCTGCAGTCACAGGTCTTGAAAACCAGTTTCCTGACTGCCAGAACAGGGGCTTGTGG
This sequence comes from Bison bison bison, assembly GCF_000754665.1. Classification (NCBI taxonomy): domain Eukaryota; kingdom Metazoa; phylum Chordata; class Mammalia; order Artiodactyla; family Bovidae; genus Bison; species Bison bison. The sequence goes on from NW_011494635.1 coordinate 12,038,767, forward strand.
CTCCCTTTACCTCCAGTCACAAGACCTGAGCTGGCAGGAGAAAGTTGGCACTAAGCACTAAGTTTTTACAATTTATTTTACCATCATACCCTGGTCCCTGATCACATCTTGGCCTAATATCATGTAATATCCAAAGCTCCACAGTCCAAAGGTCAGAATTTCTCTTGCAATGAAAGAAGTTAGTCCCTGCCGGATCCTGGGTCTCAGCCCCCAGGCTCAGCGAGGGCACCAGGAAACATACAAGTATGCCTGCTGCTGATGGTGGTGAGTGTCTCCTCTCTCTTCCCTTCCCTTTTCACCTCTCAGCCCCTCAGTTGCCCCTCTAGTGCTTGTCCACACAGAAAACTCAGTCCCAGAGAACAGCACTCAGGGGGCCTTCAATTAGAGTACATTACACGTGGTAATACAAAAAAAAAAAAAATTGTTCTAACAATTATGTTCTTTAAAATGTGACTCTTACTCACTGCTTCAGTTTCCCCACCCTTGTGCTTCAGGCTAAATATTACTCAGATTCCTGCCAGGCTGGGTGCTTTCTCACCAGTTATCTGAAAGGCCCAGAAAATGGTACTTACATCAAAGCCAGGCCTACTGACAAAGGCCACCTGGCCACTGCACACACAGGCATCTCTCAGCTCCTTGCTCCACTTGGCAAAAAGCTATTTCCATCTCAGTCACAACGTAACAAAGGACTAATTGATGGGAGCATTTTTTCCATCTTTCAAAAAATAAATTAAGCCAACCCCACAAGCTCATCTAGAGGAATTAATTAGGGAATAGGAAATCTCAAAAGCCATCCTTAAATTGAGATTGAACAAAGCCCAGGGAACAGATGGCTTTTCATCTGAATTCTTTAAAACCTTTAGGCTCTCTGCTAATTCCCCTACAAGAATGGGGGGAAAAAAAATTGCTAAATGAATTTGAGTAAACCATTTCACCAGGTTTTCAGTTCCCCTAAGGCTTTTTTTTTTTTTTTGCTCTAGGGGAGAAAAAGAGAGAGAAAAACAAACCCAACAGATATCCTTTCCACTGATACTACTTTGATTTCTCTGTACATGTGAGTCATTTCCTGAGGTCTCATCATAAACCTCCCCAGCATTTCTGATACCAAATTCAGGGAGTGATTCCCTTACTTGGTGCAGCTGATCATAGATAACTGCTCAGAGCACAAGGATAATAACAACACTGCTAAGTCACTTCAGTTGTGTCCGACTCTGTGCGACCCCATGGACTGCAGCCCACTAGGCTTCTCCATCCCTGGGATTCTCCAGGCAAGAACACTGGAGTGGGTTGCCATTTCCTTCTCCAACGCACGAAAGTGGAAAGTAAAATTGAAGTCGCTCAGTCGTGTCCGACTCTTAGCGACCTCATGGACTGCAGCCTACCAGGCTCCTCCGTCCATGGGATTTTCCAGGCAAGAGTACTGAAGTGGGGTGCCATTGCCTTCTCCGAATAACAACACACACAAAACTAAATCCAGAACTAGGTCATTGTTCAAGCAAAACAGAAAAATAGAAAACAATTTTATTATTCAGTTTCAGATATCTGGAGATTTCTGAGGCAAGGGCTGATGAAGGTTGATTGTGTTATTCTCATAGGTGAGTGGCTTTTTCCAGGACAGATTTGATATATAGAAATACAGTATAGGGACTTCCCTGGTGGTCCAAAGGCTAAGACAGCACTCCCAATGCAGGAGGCCCAGGTTCAATCCCTGATCAGGCAACTAAGACGGGGCATGTGCCACAACTAAGACCTGACACAGCCTAATTAATTAATTAATTTTAAAGAGAAAGAGATATAGTGAAGGACATGGGCACTCCTTTGCATGTTTCACAAGAAGCTGTCCTCCTCCATGGGACCTGCAAAGGTGAATTGCTGGGATTTACAAGTTTTTGTCTTCCAAAGTTTTCTAAACACACTTCCTATGAGAATTTGGTATAATTCTTTAAATTTTATATACTTAACATGTTTTGATTTACATTTTAGGCTGAATAGTTTTATTTAAATTCTAATACTCCACTGGAATATAGAATATTGTTATCCATTCTTTCAGATGTTTTAAAATAATCATTTAAATTAGACATAATTTTTATCCATAAAATGGGCCATGCCAGCAGAGAGTCCTATGGACCAAGGAAACTCTGCTGCTTCTGCTGCTGCTGCTAAGTCACTTCAACCATGTCTGACTCTGTGCGACCCCATAGATGGCAACCCACCAGGCTCCCTCGTCCCTGGGATTCTCCAGGCAAGAACACTGGAGTGGGTTGCCATTTCCTTTTCCAATGCATGAAAGTGAAAGGTGAAAGTGAAGTCGCTCAGTCATGTCCGACCCTCAGCGACCCTATGGACTGCAGCCTACCAGGCTTCTCCATCCATGAGATTTTCCAGGCAAGAGTACTGGAGTGGGGTGCCATTGCCTTCTCCAAAGGAAACTCTAAGGTAACCCAATTCTGATTCAGGTAAAGTCTGATACATAGATTAAAAAGGACACTGAGCAATTGTGGGATGGGTTTCATAAAGGGAAACTCAACCTCTAAGAGAAAACATCTGAAACCAGCCTACAAAATGGAGGATATGGGTTTCCAGTGTTCAACCTCAGCCCCAGAACACTCCACAAGCCGACCCATAGACTCAGGTCTTCACTGGCAACAGCTGTCTGGGTTGCTTCCTTTCCTCCTATCCATCGTAGCTACTGTAACAACCCTTATCTCCACTAATCCTCAACCAGCCCTGCCTTTTCTACCCTAGAAAAAATTCTGACAGAGTTCCATTTCTTTCATGGTAGGTGTCCCAAGAGTCTTGTTCTAAAAGGAAGAGCTGCTAAAGTGAAATATCTGGGAGGAAAATTATGCTAAAAACAAATCAATACTGTTATAATATGCATAGAATCTGGTTTATTTGTTATGACACTCATTCAGTCAATAAACAGTCTACAAGCACTTGGCCTGGAGTTTAGGAAAAATTAGTTAAGTAAAGTTGATATGCTCTTTGCCCTCTTACAGTTCTGCAGTACTTTTGGGGAGACAATCAAATATCCCACATGTATATAATTACAAACTATGCTCAATACTATGAAGATGGGGAACACATGTATACCTGTGGCGGATTCATTTTGATATATGGCAAAACCAGTACAATATTGTAAAGTTAAAAAAAAAAAGATAAGATGTGTATAAAGATGAAAAACATTCTAAGAAGGAATATAAATTTTGGAAAAATATTTTGAACTGATATCAGAAAAATGTATGAGTGTGTGTTAAGTTGCTTCAGTTGTGTCTAACCATTTGCAACTCTGTGCACTCTTTGTGACCCTAAGGACTGTAGCCCACCAAGCTTCTCTGTTCAATGGTTTCTCCAGGCAAGAATACTGGAGTGGGTTGCCATGCCTTTCTCCAGGGGATCTTCCTGACCCAGGGATCGAAATCACATCTCCTGCAGCTCCTGAATTGCAGGTGGATTCTCTACCCTGAGACACTGGGGAAGTCCATCAGAAAAATGAGTAAGCATTAACTGATATGCAGGGGGATAAAGGGCAGAAAATAGCACAGTGAGGGGAAATAGAACAGGCAAAGGCCTAAGAAAGGGACAGACTGAATCTGTTTCAGGAACTGAAAGAGATCCATGGGACCAGAAGGAAATGGACAAAGGCTTGGAGGCAGAGAAGGAGTTTTGGCCTGCAGGGTCCAAGGAAAAGTAGGAGCCTCTTGTTTTTGTTTTGGGCCTGGAGTTTCATCTAGCTGCCAGGCAACCAAGAGACAATGTAGAACATGCACCTCCACAGTATCCCACCCAAGGGGTCAAGGAGCTAGTGCCTTTATTCTCCAATTCTCATGAATCTTTAATTGAGAGATGCAGGGAGACACTGACTTCCAGCTCCTCAGGACCACAGGTCCTGAGACGGATACACAGTGTTGAGATCCCACCAGAGAAAGGCCGAGTGGTGGGAGGCCAGGCCGCAGCGGTGAGGCTAAAGGCACCTGGGCAGATTATTCTCATTATCAGCTCCATCACCACAGATCAGTACCTGTTCATTCCTTCCTGTCTACAGAACAACCTTAGTAACACCAGAAAGCAGCAAAATTCCTATCTCCATTTTTATTCTTTACATCCTCTTACATTTACATAAGAATACTGCCTGTGTGACTAGTTAAGGCTCAAGTATTTCTGTCTGATGCTCTAAAAAGGACTCTGCAGGAGGTAGGTGTTATTACACCCATTTTATACACAAGAAAATGGGGAATTACTGAGGTAAAACAAATTGTTCAAGGCCCTGTACCTAAAGGAGAAGCATCTTCAGTTCAATTCAAGGCATCGTTTTCCAAAGTTGTTTTTTATTCCTGCCATGTCATGATGATACAAGGGACATATGACAAGATAGTTGACAAATTTGTTTAGAATGTAGTCGTACAACTGATTTCAGGATCCCTAGGGAAAAAGAGCTTCCCATTATTTAACTTAGTTTATCCAAGTCTAAAATGTAATAAATTCCATCTTGAATGATAATAAAAAGCACCACTAGGATGAAAATAAAAGTATGTTTCCTCTCCAATAGACCAACATTTGATGTATTTTAATGATGAACAAGAAGATTAATTATGGTAACAACAGAAGAGAAAGAGGAGGAGTCCAGTAGGATTGACCTCTCTGCTACTGGAAAATGGAGAGTGATTATACAAGCCAACTCTCTTATAGTGAAGATAAATGTCACAGGGAAGATATTGAACTTTTTAGACCTAACTTTCTAGCTCTTAAGCTTTACAGGTGAGAGTAAATGTAATGAAACTCAGAGAGAAGCTTGGTTTTCTAAACTCTATCCCTGTATGAAAAATGTCACCAATTCTCTCATATCAATTTCTGAAATGCATGTTTAGGCAGCAGAAAATAATTTCTCGTACGCAAGTATTACAGGTCAAATGTCAGCTTTGGGGGCAGAGGTTGTGTTTTATAGATGTGTGCTTTAATGTGCTTCCCATGTTCTGGTTTATGATATCCTTTTTCAAAGTGAATATTTCCACTCTGTTGGCCAGGGTGCTGGTCTTACTGCTGATTATGTGTTGAGTCTTGAACATCATTGCACATCATCTGAAAAATGAACCCTGCCATGCTTTTGCATGACACCATGAGATGAAAACACAAAGAGTAACCTGGTCTGAGACCATCCACTATTAAAAAAAAAAAAAAAGAGGAGAAAAACTATTAAGTAGGAAAACAGATTTTTCTGAATGCCTATTTTCTGGGGGGATTTCTGCTGACCGTGCAGCCCAGCTCTGTACTTCCCAGCACGCCTGACTCCATTTCCTGCCATGCACCATTCCTGGATAATTGCTGTCCCATAAGGATGGAGAAGTTTTGTTGTTGTTGTTGTTGTTGTTTTCTCCAGAGGACAAAATATGGCTTTCACAGGAGACATTGCAATAATAAGAATTGTTTCAAGTTCTTACAAGGAAAGTATTTGGAGTTGGACAACATTATTTGTTTATATTCACTCTGAATTTTGGAGCACAATCTAGTTTCAATATCCTCTCCATCTAGCAGTTAAAGCTAATGCCAATGTGATGGGAGATATCTTTAAGCGTTGACAAATGTCAAAAGCCTGTCTCATGACCTCAGGGACAGCTTACACCAGTGCTAGAAATTCTAATTCCTTTTAATATAGTTTAATGGTAATTTTACAGAAAGCTCATGTATGTAAAATGCCCACAGATAGTAGCATCTAAATTTCTTAACCAAGTCCAGAATAAGAATGTTAGAATGTGTATACACTGGACCCATGAGAAACTCAGATAGAAGAATGTAATCTTGTAATCTATAAATCCCTTAGCCCAAATCCATCAATAGTTTATTATTTTGTAAAACACAAAACATTTCCCTTCAGTGGTTCTCTTTTCTACTATGCCTTTGCCAGTTTTGAAAATATTTGGTGAAAGGGAACTTACTTTAACCTGTTTCACATCAGCAAGGGTTTGTGACTCCATATTTGATTCCAACCAGGTGGCGCTAGTGGTGAAGTATCCTGCCTGCCAATGCAGGAGACATAAAAGACATGGGTTCAATCCCTGGGTCAGGAAGATTCCCTGGAGGAGGAAATAGTACCTAACTCCAGTATTCTTACTGGACAGAGGAGCCTGGTGAGCTACAGTCCTTGGAGTCAAAAAGAGTTAGACACAACTGAGCATCTGAGCCACTCACCCAAACTTTATAGTACACAATGTTTGAGACAGGGTCCATTTAATTTTGATTGGAGAAATGGAATTTAGTTAAACAGAGCTATAGAAATAAGTGATACTTGGAATGATACCCACAATGTATTAATTATCCCCAGAGATGCGATGTTGGTCTTAGATTCTTGCCCTTCAAAAGATTAAAAGATTCTTTAAAGATATGATGTCCTAATTCCTGACATTACCCACAATGGAGGGTTCCCTATGTGGTCCTAGCTAGTGCGTCTCCTCACCACACCCTTGTCTATGTCCATAAAAGTGGACATGTCCACAAAAGTAGACATGACACATAGAAATTCATAATGCCAAGAAAACAATACTGGATGCCCCTCTTTTGAAAAGAAATTAAAAAGCCTGCCAATTTTTAAATGTCCTTTTACCTATTTGTGGGTATTAAAAAAACAAAACAATTACATTTCTAGACATATGTGGGTATTGTGGAGTTTTGCCACTAGCCACAAACCACGTTTAAAAAAAAATTCTTGAGACTTTTTACTTTCATCGATTTGGTGAGACTTTTAGCAAACAAATTGCTTCAGAACACTGACGTCAATCCAGTGTAGTGTGTTGTGTGATGCGGTATTTCTCTTATAAAGAATGACCAATGTATTGCTCATTCTTCAATCAGACATGATAAACAATTTTACTGTTCTTAGTAATAAAAAGACATGTGAGAAAAAATTTTTAAATCAGGATTTTTAATATAATTTTTGACAATAGTATTTCTCCCACATTGAAGATTTTAAGGAAAGGATATATAATATTTTGATTTTGAAAAATATAACTGTAAGTGAGGCCTAGAAGTCCACAGATTCTCTTTGAAACACGTAGTGTTATCTTAACTACCCTATCATGTTAAGGTTTACACCACAGAACTTTTAAACAAATATGTTCATTTTCTAAAATCTCTTGTGTTAACATTTTCTTTTGGAATAGGCTATGATAATTTTGTTAAAATCTGGTTGAGACACATCTCTTTACAAGGACAGAATTAAAATGGTGACATTTTCTAGATTGGAAGAAAAATATAAAACTCATTTCTGCCTAAATGAATTCAAATCATTTAAAGCATCCATTGAAAGAAAATTAAGTTTGTAGAATTAAACTTTCATTGAACCCATAGTTATATAATATTTAGAAATCTGTTTACATATCTCTTACTTAATTTTAAAGTTTATCTTTTTGTAGAGGTGCTATAAATTCTGTAAATAAAGATACTAAATGCCAGATAAGGGTATCAGATGTTAGAGTAGTGGTTTTATACTTATATGAATATTGGAATCACAGTCAGAAAAAATATTGATGCCTCTGTCCCACCTCAAGAGACTATAGTTTATTTGGTCTAGGGAATGGCATCGGCTTCAAAATGTTTAAGGGATCTCTAGGTAATCCAAATATAAAGAAAAGTTTAGAAACTCCTTGGCAACAAGATAGAACCACATACTCTTTTATAGTGGAGTTCTTGTGAGTGTGAGTTCTTAAAAGTTATTAATTTTCTGAATTTCTTGAGCATAGCCTGGGATATTAATCAGAGAATTCTAAAAATTGAGAACATCTCAAATTTTACACTTTAATAAGAGAGATATTCTTTTCTTTCTAGCTTGTTGATCAATTCAATGTCTTATATACTAGGAAGACATTGTTATTCTATATGATAATAATATCTAGGTTGAATGAGAACTTCTGTGTGAGGTTTGCTTTTCATAGATATTTTTGCATGTCCTTTCCTTAACACTGTAAGAGCGTCTTTTACCCCTTTTAGAGTTGAGTAATCTGGGACACAGAGCAGTGATGTAGCTTGCTGAAGCTAGTATAGCTTACTTGTATAGCTAGTAAGTGGCAAGGATAAGATTTGGACCCAAATCTGAAGAATCTATGACCCATATTCTAGATCACCACAGTATCTAATATGACTTCAATATTTGTGGATGATAATGGCAATATCATTTCCACTAGGGATGATCTTCACTGTTAAAGTCAATGTTCTTATCAAAATCATTCTTAAGCTTTTTGTTTTAAATATCTTTGTTGAGGCCTCTGGCTTCCTTTATTCAATCTCAAAAAATATAACTGGGCACCATATCCTACTTCTCCCTTTCTCAAAATACTATATGTCTCCATTGACCATTTATTCATTCAACAGTGCAAGAAAAATAGAAAGTTAGTCATTGCTACGTTATGCACAGGAGATGGAGTTCAATGTAGGCAAGGGTCAGTCTACACAAGGCACAGAAACTTCAAGAACTTTGGGACTATACCCACAGGTACATAAAGTAGCTGAGTAGGAGACTGTAGACCCCCATTAACTTCCCTTCTGCACACTGGATTCCTAGCTTTTCCAATATTTCTTTGGGCCTATTAAGTCCCCAGATAGTTATTAAAGAAACCATAGAACATATAATCTTTTTCTCTCATTTGAAATTGTTTGTTTGTCTGTTTTAATGACTCAAATAATCTCTAAAAAAATGCAGTTGGAATCACATATTTTATTATATGTGAAAAATACAGCAGTTCAATATAAAATGTCTTCAAAAGCAGAGAACATGTATTGACCTTGAAATAATTTTTCTCTAAGAAATTACTAATCCTAATTCTTAATCCAGGCTGAAAGAATATAACATTTATGAAGAGGATAGCTTGCTAGTAGCATGATTTTTGCAGGTGAAAATAATCACCACCAAATTTTTAAAAGCAATCAAATAAAGATTTGACTGTATTCCAGAAAGCTAAAGGAGATATTTGAGGACTCAAGAAACTTATTTAAAATTCAGAAGTAAAAGGAACTGAGGAGAAAACAAATTATCAAAAATGTAAGAAGTAAGATATTTAGAACCAGCAGATGGAATAAGTCTGAAACAGAATTCTAGAAAGCAAAGAGATGCAATAATCAAATTAATTTTAAAACTTATGAACTGAAGGAAGTTTTGAACAAATAGTTCAAAGGTCTAAGAATACTAGATATTAATAAAATTAACCTACAATTAAACAAACATGATAATTTATTTTGTATTTCTTTGAGTATAAAAAAGTGTGTTCTAGAAGTTTCTAGACAGAAAAGAATAAAACAAGATCTATGAAGATACCATCATACTTCTCTTCCATAGCACTATATTGAATAAAGCAATGGGGAGATTTTTTGGGGTTTCAGAAGCAATCTTTGGGACCCAAGAATTCTGAACTCAGCCAAGTCAACATTCATTAGTAAAGACAGAAGGACCCTCTCAGAGATGCAGTGACTCAGGAAGTGTGCTACTCAGTTATCTGTCTTGAAAAAAATTGCTCAAGGAAGTGCTTCATGTAACCAAGAAATGAATCAAAACCAATAAATTAACTCAATTTGAGGGGATGTGTGGTTCAGAAGAAAATATGGTGAGTAATGAACCTAACACAGGTCTGGTGTCTGAGTAACTCTTATAAATATAGTTATGAAGCTTGCAAGTGTCAAAAAATAATTATTGGATAAGAAAGAACGTGTCATTTAGAAATAAATCAATGAAAATATGCATTCATTGATTCCTTATTTTACATATTTTCTTTAGAGATATCGCTTAAATTTTCTTAACTCTTTTCTCCTTGTAGTTGTCTTAAGTTACATATGCTGTCTATATTCCCTTTGGTTATTTTCATACTAAAAATAATCTATTCTGTTAATTATAATGTACACACTGTGAAGGAAGGACTAAGACCAAATTGCCAACAACCATTGGATCATAAAAAAAGCAAGGGAATTCCAAAAATATGTCTAATTCTGCTTCATTGGCTGTGCTAAAGCCTTTGACTTTGTGAATCATAGCAAACTGTTGAAAATTCTTCAAGAAATGGAAATAAGAGACCACCTTACCTGCCTCTTGAGAAGCCTGTATGCAGGGCAAAAGCAACAGTTAGAACAGGACATGGAAGCAACCTAGATGTCTATCGGCAGATGAATGGATAAGAAAGCTGTGGTACATATACACAATGAAGTATTACTCACCCATTAAAAAGAATACATTTGAATCAGTTCTAATGAGGTGGATGAAACTGGAGCCTATTATACAGAGTGAAGTAAGCCTGAAAGAAAAACACCAATACAGTATACTAACGCATATATATGGAATTTAGAAAGATGGTAACAATAACCCTGTATACGAGACAACAAAAGAGACTCTGATGTATAGAACAGTCTTTTGGACTCTGTGGGAGAGGGAGAGGGTGGGATGATTTGGGAGAATGTTATTGAAACATGTATAATATCATATATGAAACGAGTCGCCAGTCCAGGTTCGATGCACGATACTGGATGCTTGGGGCTGGTGCACTGGGACGACCCAGAGGGATGGTATGGGGAGGGAAGAGGGAGGAGGGTTCAGGATGGGGAACACATGTGGACCTGTGGCGGACTCATGTTGATACATGGCAAAACCAATACAATATTGTAAAGTTTAAAAATAAAATAAAATATATATATATTAAAAAAAAATAAAAAAGAACAGGACATGGAACAATGGACTGGGTCAAAATTGGGAAAGGAGTACATCAAGGCTGTATATTGTCATCCTGCTTATTTAACATCTATGGAGAGTACATTATGCAAAATGTCAGGTTGGATGAACCACAAGCTGAAATCAAGATTGCTGGAGGAAATATCAACAACCTCAAATATGCAGATGATACCACTCTAATGGCAGAAAGAGAACAGGAACTAAGGAGCTTCTTGATGAGGGTGAAAAAGGAGAGTGAAAAAGTTAGTTTAAAACTCAGCATTTAAAAAACAAAGATCATGGCATCCTGTCCCATCACTTCATAGCAAATAGCTCTGAAAAAAAGGCAGAAATAGTGATAGATTTTAATTTGGGAGCTCCAAAATCACTGTGGATGATGACTGCAGCCACAAAATTAAAAGACACTTGTTCCTTGGAAGAAAAGCTATGACAAATCTAGACAGCACATTAAAAAGGAAAGATATCACTTTGCTGACAAAGGTCAATATAGTCAAAGCTATGGTTTTTCTGCTAATCATGTATGGATGAGACAGTTGGGACATAAAGACGGTTGAGCGACAAAGAATTGACACTTACAAATTTGGTGCTAGATAGGACTATTGAGAGTCCCTTGGACAGCAAGGAGATCAAATCTGTCAAGGAAATTACCCCTGAATATTCATTGGAAGGACTGATACTGAAGCTGAAGCTGAAACTCCACCCGATGTAAAGAGCTGACTCATTGGAAAAGACTCTAATCCTGGAAAAGATTGAGGGCAAGAGAGAAGGTGGTGGCAGAGGATGAGATGGTTAGATAGCATTTCTGACTCAATGGACATGAGTTTGAGCAAACTTGGAGATAATGAAGGACAGGGAAGTGTGGTGTGCTGCAGTCCATGGGATCACAAAGAGTGAGACATGACTTAATGACTGAAAAACAACAAAATATACTGGTAAAATAAATGACACTTTTTTAAAAATAGAGAGATATGCAAACTATGATAGGAAACTACAGATAAGCAGCAAGTATATTGATGTTACTATAAGGAGAAGTAGTATTCTAGGTAAAACTGTTAAATTTTAAGAGAAGAGTATCTTGTCTTGATAGAGGTGTAGTCCATAGTGAAGAAGGAATAGTCTAGCCTTGAAATTTCAAACGTCAAAAAACTTTAGGAAAAAAAAAGAGAAAAAAAATTAGAAACATGTAAAACATTAATGCTTAGATTTAAGTATTATTAAAATTATAATGATACAGACATGATGACTTGACAAAGATCTACTTTCATCAATGCTAGATAAGGAAGACAGAAATTATGATAAAGTCAGATAAATTTAATGATTTGAAAGATGAGCTGATATTAATAGCTATATAACACAAACTCTATACATGTTCATAAAACAAAAAAAAATCCAATTGTAATATAAAAATCATTATATTTGAAAGAGTAGAATTTACTTAGTCCACACACTTTGATCATATTGAAATAATGCTAGAACTTCATAGCAGAGGAGTGACATTTACAAGTTAAATGTTTGGAATGGAAAAAAACAAAAGTAACTCTTTGGAGTGATAGTGATAACTGAAGATGTACATGTATAAATTCATGGAAAATTTTTTAAACTCAAATGAAAACAATATTTTTCATGACAACTAATATTAAACTATATAATCTAAGCATTCAATTCAAGAAGCTAGAAAAAAATCAATATTTGATATGATACTTTTATAATTTGGTAAAGTAACAAAAAGTTGGCCTAAAGCTCAACATTCAGAAAACTAAGATCATGGCATCTGGTCCCATCACTTCATGGGAAATAGATGGCTAAACAGTAGAAACAGCATCAGACTTTATTTTTGGGGGGCTCCAAAATCACTGCAGATAGTGATTGCAGCCATGAAATTAAAAGACACTTCCTCCTTGAAAGGAAAGTTATGGCCAACCTAGATAGCATATTAAAAAGCAGAGATATTACTTTGCCAACAAATGTCCTTCTAGTCAAGGCTATGGTTTTTCCAGTAGTCATGTATGGATATGAGAGTTGGACTGTGAAGAAAGCTGAGCACAGAAGAATTGATGCTTTTGAACTGTGGTGTTGGAGAAGACTCTTGAGAGTCCCTTGGACTGCAAGGAGGTCCAACCAGTCCATCCTAAAGGAGATCAGTCCTGGGTGTTCATTGGAAGGACTGACGCTAAAGCTGAAACTCCAATACTTTGGCCACCTCAGGCAAAGAGTTGACTCATTGGAAAAGACTCTGATGCTGGGAGGGATTGGGGGCAGAAGGAGAAGGGGACGACAGAGGATGAGATGGCTGGATGGCATCACTGACTCGATGGACATGAGTCTGAGTGAACTCTGGGAGTTGGTGATGGACAGGGAGGCCTGGCGTGCTGCGGTTCATGGGGTGGAAAGAGTCAGACATAACTGAGGGACTGAACTGAACTGAACTGAACAAATGACATATATTTTTAAATAGCATAACTTTAGCCTTCATAGATCATCAAAGGAATTGCCTATTTCAACAGCATCTTTTATAATACTAAAAAGAAAATATGACTCAGTTCTGCTGCAAGGAAATATTTATCTTTTACGAGGATTCATAGGTTTATGATTTTTAAGTCAAACAAATTATTCTTTTAATTTGGGGCTCACTTGAAAATTTCTCTAGTAAACTCCCCCATTATCTTCAAGTTTGTCATCTATTTTAAAATTTTAAAACCACCCCCAAGTGGAGATACTGACATAACTGTGCTACAGCTGGTAAATAATTAACAGCACTTCACTGTGGCAGGAGTGGTGGTGATAACTTACAGCATTCACTGCTTTCTATAGTATAAAAAGTATCACCACATCCAATTTCAAGCTATTGCCTTAGTGTCATTAAATGTGGAATTGGAAAAAGATGTATGGAATCAGTTCTCATCATTTAGTACAAGCTCTCTCCAAGCACACCACTATATATGTGTCATCAATGAGTCTGTGCTGTGCTAAGTTGCTTCAGTCATGTCCAACTCTTTGTAACCCTTTGGACTATAGTCCATCAGGCTCCTCTGTCCATGGGATTCTCTAGGCAAGGATACTGGAGTGGGTTGCCATGACTTTCTCCAGGGGATCTTCCCTACCCAGGAATCAAACCTGCATCTTCTGTGGCTCCTACGTTGCAGACGGATTCTAAAGAATGGCTGAATCACTGATGAAGAAGTCTATGAATACCTAATTATGGAGGTATGGATGAATGGACAAATGGTTGATTGGATGGACAGAAAATAGAGCAGATAAAGTTATTATTTGATAGGGATCTCAAATTAATTAGTATATTTTTGTTATTTACTTAATCCACCAGCTCTTTTAATAAAAAATGATAGGAAGGAAAAATGAGATGAGCTGTCTTTCACTGCCATTTCTGAGCTAATATGAGGGCCTACTGGAAAACTTGAAACAACCAATAGAGACCATGAAAATATTAGTATCAGAAATACATAGAATAAAAATTTTGTTAAGACCAGCTATGAATTTAAAATGGATTTGGAAATTTCTCTTACGAGGACCCACTTGTACTCTTCTGTTTTGTTCATCAGCCTTGATCCACTTCACCCCCAAGTTTCTTAATTGGAATTTTTGTGCATGTGTGAAATGAACTATTAAATTAGATGATTGTAGTTGACAAACCACCCAAAGTTCTAAAATGTTATGGTTCTAAGATTGAGGTAAAGCTAGTTCTCTCATTGTCTATTTTCATTCATTAAAGGCAGAAAATAATTTTATTCATGATACGATTTTTTAAGGACACACCCTCAAATTTTAAATTTTAGTTAAGTACTGCATGTTTTGCATTTTGTCCTCATTACATTGAGAGGAAAACTGAGGGCTCAGGAGGGATATTTTGCCTAGTGAATGAATATATTCCTCGACCCCAAATCATGAGGTGTCTAGTGCAGTATACATGCTTCATAGATGTTCTTGAACAGATCTTATTAGTAAAGAAAATTAGCCTATGTCTGCTGCTGCTGCTGCTGCTAAGTCACTTCAGTCGTGTCCAACTCTGTGTGACCCTATAGACGGCAGCCCACCAGGCTCCCCCGTCCCTGGGATTCTCCAGGCAAGAACACTGGAGTGGGTTACCATTTCCTTCTCCAATGCATGAAAATGAAAGGTGAAAGGGAAGTTGCTCAGTTGTGTCCGACTCCTAGCGACCCCATGGACTGCAGCCTACCAGGCTCCTCCATCCATGCGATTTTCCAGGCAAGAGTACTGGAGTTGGGTGCCATTGCCTTCTCCAAGTCTATGTCTAGATGTATTAAAATTGAGTTCAGATATATATAGGAATATATGCAAATCTTATCACTACTCATACATTATAGGCTACAATTTTTATTTCATTTATCAAACCCTAGTCCCAGGTTGAAATTTTAATACAGTAAAATATATTAAGAAGTTCATACTGCTAAAATCTTTAGGATCAACAAGATAACAAAAGTACACTTTGTAATATTACTCTTGATAAATAAGAGGACTAATCATTTCATCTAATTCCTATGACCTACATTTGCTCCTCTTCAATTTTTTTCTTACAGACTTTCTTTCATCACTCTTAAGATGACATCACCAAAATATGATACCTACAATTCAAAAGAGAAGTTGCAAAGTAGCAAAGTTCACTACATCTTATTTTCAATTACATCTAGGTAATAAATAAACAGTCAATACCTTCCTGCTTTATAGGCCACATGCCAGTCTCCCAGTCATGGAGGATTCAGAGTAGCTGTGCTGAATATGTAAATTCTTTTGCAAATAAATGGAGGAGGTAGTAATACAGCTGTTCTGTTATCAAATCCACAGGTACATATATCATGGCAAATTCTTGTGGTGTCCAGTGCTACAACTCTTAACCCAAACCAGGGTCATCAGTTGTGGTTGACAGTTTCACTCCCCTTCCACCCTTAGAAAGTTATCTGTACCTGTCTGCTTTGCTACCTTGAAACTTTCTCCAAAACCATGGTAGGCTGTTCAACCTTTTTAGCCTGGACACACAGGAAGTCAAAACCATGGGAAAAACCCTCCATCACTGGCCTTTGACTTCAATAGATTAACATTTCATCTCCCTTCCCTTTGGAAAGACAATTTTGTGGTGTTTCACATGATTCCTCAGGGAGACCGCACCTGGATCTATCTTCAGTTGCCCACAATGATAGCCTGCTCATCAATGCATCCTTTTATTCTCCTTATGTCCTCCCTTCTCCTTTCACTGACCATCTCTCAAACTACTTACACTCAAGGTCTCCCATTAGGTTCTACCTTCAGGAGAACTCAAAGATACATCCTGGATATATTATGTCTTTTCTAATGTTTTATTGTTATAATTTTCAAAGAAACACAGAATTACATGGAAGTATTAAATAAATAGGGACTTTCTAGGTGGTTCTAGTGGTAAAGAACCTGCCTGCCAATGTAGGAGACATAAAGATGCGAATTTGGTCCCTGGGTCGGGAAGATCCCCTGGAGTAGGGCATGGCAACCCAGTCCAGTATTCTTGCCTGGAGAATTCCACAGACAGAGGAGCCTGTCAGGCTACAGTTCATAGGGTGACAATAAGTCAGACATAACTGAAGCGACTTAGCGTGCACACAGTTCAGTTCAGTTCAGTGGCTCAGTTGTGTCTGACCCTTTTGCAACCCCATGGACTGCAGCATGCCAGGCCTCCCTGTCCATCACCAACTCCCAGAGTTTACTCAAACTCATGTCCACCGAGTTGCTGATGCCATCCAACCATCTCATCCTCTGTCATCCCCTTCTCCTCTTGCCTTCAATCTTTCCCAGCATCAGGGTCTTTTCAAATGAGACAGCTCTTTACATCATGTAGCCAAATTATTGGAATTTCAGCTTCAGCATCAGTTCTTCCAATGAATATTCAGGACTGATTTCCTTTAGGATGGACTTTTTCAGTATGAAAAAGCATGCCCACATGCACACATTAAATAAATGACAATGTAGTCATCACCAAGACTCAACAAGTATCAAGATTTTGCATTGGTTGTTTCATTGATCCATTTTCTGATCATATTCTTAAGATTTTATCAAAAAGATAAATGTATCAGAGTACCTCAAACCCAATCTTGTTACTATTACAAAAAGGAGCTGATTCTTATCAATTAGATAGAATCTAATTACCAAATGAATGATATCTTTTCACAAGCATTTAATGACTGTTAACAGCTTTTAAATTAAAATCTGGTAGGCAGAAGCAAATAATCTGGTAAATAGACCATTTCACAAAAGCCCCAAATTCTTGAAGTAATAGCTATAATTCAGTGAATGTTTATGAACCCTTACTGATCTAGACACTGTGCTAGATACTAGAGATACAGCCAAATATGACCTGGGTGCTACTCCGTGAAGCTTATAAGACTTGACCATATAAACAATAATCAATTCAGTAAATTAATTAACAAGATTATTGTAAAGTCTAATTAGTGCTGATAAAGAGAAGGTCTGTAGAGGGTCATTGAGGAAAAAGGAGAGGTAAGGAGCCACTGAGGGAATTAAGTTTGGTCTGAGGTGTGAAGGATGAGAGTGAGACAGCTGTGGATAAAGGAGGCCGATTTGGTCTTAGCATCGTGGACTCATATATAAGATGAGGTTGGAGAGTTAGGCAGGGCTCAGAACAGGTAGAGCCTTGTAGACAAAGACAATGAATTAGGATGATCTTAGAGCAATGTGAAACTTTTAGAAGACTTAAAATAGCAAAGCTATGTGATAAGGTTTCCATTTTTAAAAGATTGCCTTGCAGAATAAATTACGGTTTTATCATTGACTCATAGCTAGACTTTGAGGAGCATGAGTAGTTCCTTAGGTTTCCCCTTT
The DNA here is from genome assembly GCF_000754665.1 of Bison bison bison. Lineage (NCBI taxonomy): Eukaryota > Metazoa > Chordata > Mammalia > Artiodactyla > Bovidae > Bison > Bison bison. Next base: position 12,056,306 of record NW_011494635.1, read on the forward strand.
GCAAAACGTGGCTTTGAAAATCCACTACCACTATCTGAACCCACGCCTCCATTTCCTTTTTCCTAGATCATTTTCAGAACCTCTTATCTGAATCCTTTTGTCCTGCCTATTTCCTTGCCAATCTGGAAGCTTCTAATTTCCTTAACATGGCATCACTTTACTAAAGACAGTGATGATTCTCCATTATATAAATGATGTACAAATTCCCTAACATCTTCCTTTTATATGGCTTCCGAGGTTTGTCTCCAACTCTTCCCTTTGATGTTTCTTTCCTATATGATACCCAAGTTGGATCCTTTACTAATACTTAAATTGTATACTTGCTATATATTTATATCTATCTTTGAGTACACACACACACACACACATGTAAAGAGAGAGAGAGTGAGAATAGAAACCATATTGTGAATAATTAAAACAAAATAGTTTAAAGTTCTTGCCTGGAGAATCCCAGGGACGGAGGAGCCTGGTGGGCTGCCATCTATGGGGTCACGCAGACTTGGACATGACTGAAGCGACTTAGCAGCAGCAGCATCAGTTTAAAATGAGAACAAACTAGGAAGTAAAAAGTATCCTGAATATCAATATAAAATTTTATTAATATAGTGTGGAGTTACCTTTTCCTCTTCCTTATCAACTCCCATATTCCAAGCATCAGCATATCTTGATGGCTTGAATATAAATATATAGTACAAATATGATCATTTCCACCACTACCACTTTGGTCCATGTCTTCATCATCTGCCTGGGCTATTATAATAGCATCTTAAAAAATATTTTTTATTGGAGAATAATTTATTTGCAATATTTTGTTTGCCTCTGCTATACATCAACATGGATCTGCCATAGGTACACATATGTCCCTTCCCTCCTGAAACCCCCTCCCATCTCCTACCCCATCCCACCCTTCTAGGTTGTCACAGAGTACTGGGGTGAACTCCCTGTGTCACACAGAAAATCCCTACTTGCTATCTATTTTACATATGGAAATATATATGTTTCCATGCTATTCTGGTTTCTCTTTTTCCAAACTTGTAAATTTGCATTATATTCTCAGTAAGGTAGAATAATACTCATATAACTAAAATTACATAGAGTTATTCCTGCAATTGAAACAGATCATGTTCAGAATTAAATATTCAATATGGTCTAAAATGTCCTAGATGACCTGTTCTTTCATTATTTTTCTGACCTCATTCCTAACCATTATCTCCCTTTCTTTCTTCAATTCTGACACATGGGCTTCCTCATTATTTTTGGAATGTACCAAGAATGCTCCTATCCTCCCATCTTTGTTTGTTGTTGTTGTTTAAATGGAATATAATTCTTTTACAATGGTGTGTTAATTCTGTTGTACAGTGAAGTGAATCAGATATATATATAAAGCTATGTATATAAATATATATACACATGCATATATCCTACCCCATCTTTGTTTGTTATTATTGTTTTAATGGAATATAATTGATTTACAATGCTGTGTTAGTTTCTGCTGTACATAAAAGTGATATAGGTAATATATTCTCTCCTTCTTGAGCCTCCCTCCCAGGCCCCCCATCTCACCCTTCCAGGTCATCACAGAGCACCTAGCTGAGCTCCCTGGACCATACAATAGCTTCCCACTAGCTATTTATTTTACACATGATAGTGTCTATATTTCAATGCTACTCTCTCAGTTCATCCCACCCTCCCCTTCCCCAACTCAGGTCAAGTTTGTTCTCTACCTCTGTATTTCTATTCTTGTCCTGGAAATAGGTCCATTCTTCTTTGTAAATATTATTCCCTTTGCTTGATATATTCTTCTCTCATTATAATCCAAATCTGTTTATGTCAGTTTACAAGAAAATCCTTTCTGGACTCCACTGTCTAAAACAGCCCACTCAACCACTCCCTATTCCCTTATCCAGCTTTATTTTCTTTAAATGACATATTAGCTGACATATAATATGTCAATAGGTTTATTACCTGTTTCTCCTTTTCTCAGTAAGAATGTAAGCTACATAATTAATGTACTTTGATCTCTTTGGTTCTCCTTTATATCCCTAGAAACTGGTATATTAACTAAAGAAGACACTTGATGCACATTTGATGCATGAATGACATAATAAGGGAGTGAGTGATATATTCACATAATGGAAAACTAGACAGAAACTAACACTGATGAACTAAGTAAATATCAGTACCAGGAATATTTCAAGCTAAAATATTGACCTCAAAAAAAAAAAAAACTGAAGAATGTTTTGTTGAAGATATTTAAAGTAATCTTTTCTGAAGAATGTTAATGACTTCCTCTAACCAAACATCCTAAGTTAAAAATAATCAAAGTATGATTATTCTTATTTTCAAGCTAGTAGTATAGAGTATTATCACTTACACTAAGTCACAGAGCTATGAATAGTGGAATGGGGTAGGGAAGGACAATGGCAAATTGCCTCCTTTTTTTCCCCTTCAACACCCTTGAAAATACAAAAAATAACTTCAGTGAGAATGGAACTCAAATGTCAGATTTCTGACAGCACCTTGGAGAAAGCAGGACCACCACTATGCCCTCTTTTTTTCTTTCTCACCATCACCATAAATATGATAAGTATGAAAGTTACTCAAAAAATGTGAGTGCAGAAAGTGAAGTTTTTCTTTGTTTTCCTCATATGTCACAGTACACGGCATCTGCCTGGATGGTGAAAAGTTCACCCAGTTCACCCTGGCGTCTACCCTCCCCTCACAGCCATGGTCTGTGATGGACTAAGGGATGTACACAGAACCCCAAACTCACTCAGGCCCCTCAAGACATCCTTTGGTCACATGATCAGTACTGAATGGCTTACTGTCCAGGCTTGTAGATTATTTTCAGTCTCCAATTAAAGGCCACACTTGAGCAGGACAAAGCTCTGTATTCTGGAGAGCCCTGGAAGGTTTCAAATCAGCTACAGCCATTCTTCTGCCATTTTCCATGGGTTTGCATCACTCATTAAATCCCCAAACTTTGGTGGTCATTGTTGTTTTGAAGTATCTTTCCTTCTTATCTCACCAGCTTATCTTAACCTCTCCTCATATCATGCTGTCAGTGATGTTGGGCTAATGGGGAAAAAGACGGTTTCAGATGGGAAGATTTTGGGGGGTAAAGTTAGATGGAAGAGAGACCTTGAGTACAGTGGTTCCTAGAGCTCACACTAACCACACAAATGCCAAGCTACAACTATGGTGTAAACTGGGAAGGGGCAGCTCATGTTGCCGTGGGGATGTTTAGTAAGAATTCCTAAGACTGCCGGTCAACAGAAGAGACCTGAAGTATAAGTAAGCATTAAGAAGGTCCAAGATGAAGGCAACAACCATCCAGGTGGAGGAAAATGCCTGCAATGGAACAAAATAGGAAGAGACATGGCACACATGAGCTCCTATCACATAGTAAGTATGTGCTATGTCCCTCCTGCTTGTTCCATTGCACAGGCATTTTCCCTTAGGCAGTAAAGATATGCAGGAGATATGCAGGAGGCCTGGGTTCAATCCCTGGGTTGGGAAGATCCCCTCAAGAAGGGAATGGCGGTCCACTCCAGTATTCTTGCCTGGGGTCACAAAGAGTCAGACAGGACTGAGCAACTAACACTTTGAACAGTTATAATACTGTTTATTATTTTACAATAATTGCATTACTATTACTATTAAAATACATGATGTTTGCCCAAATAGGGTATTTTCCTCAGCTCAGAGCACAGATAAAAAAGTTAAGCATAAAAAGGACTTAAAACATGAGAAAGGACATCCAATCCAGGAGGCAAATAGAAAGAAGACCAAAGCCACAGATGTGAGCCTGTAGTTCTCATCTGGTACTGAGGTAGGCAAAGGGCAGCATTCACCAACAGTCAGATCAAGGACAGAAAAATGTGTTGTCCCCAGGAAGGCTGAGTTTGTGAAGGCACATGGCAGAAACAGCAGCCCACACAGCAAGCTGCATTTCCACACACTTAGGATACAACCACCCGCCTTAGACCTTCCTAAATTCTGTGGAAACAGCCATGTTTCTTCAATTCCTTAAAAAGGGGAATTTAAATCAAATACTATCTTATTTTTCCTATTAAAAATTGTAGAAGTTTTAACTAACCACTGTCCCCTCATAACAGACCAAGCTGAAATGTTCTAATTTTGTCTCATAAATGCTGTGAAGTGATGTGTGGGTTTTTTTTGTTGTTGTTTTTTTCTGTTGTTTTTCCCCAACCACTTCTATTTTCCCACATGGGAAAAGAGAAAAGTTAAAATCACCAATAAAATGGGGCCTCTATCTGTTCAATAGAAAACAGCTTTCATTTGTAGCATAATCTGGCTATTGCAACTTTTGTCTCCAAATAGAAATCTGGTTGTATTCAGGCACCCATTTCCTCTTCTGCTTGAAACTTACAGGAGAATAGGGCAGGATTTTCCATTTCCTTCTCCCTCACTTCCGTCCACTGCTTTCCCACATAGCATCAACAGACGGAGAGAGTTTTTAATATTAGAGAGAGACCCTTTCACTGGTAACCTGACTCCTGCTTTCAGACTGCTGCCGCTGCTGCTGCTAAGTCACTTCAGTCGTGTCCGACTCTGTGCGACCCCATAGACAGCAGCCCACCAGGCTCCCCCCGTCCCTGGGATTCTCCAAGCAAGAACACTGGAGTGGGTTGCCATTTCCTTCTCCAATGCATGAAAGTGAAAAGTGAAAGGGAAGTTGTTCAGTTGTGTCCGAGTCTTAGCAACCCCATGGACTGCAGCCTACCCGGCTCCTCTGCCCATAGCATTTTCCAGGCAAGAGTACTGGAGTGGGGGTGCCATTGCCTTCTCTGGCTTTCAGACTAGATCCCTTTAAATATGTGCCTAATATAAAAGAAGAATGCACATTTTGAAACTTCTCAATTGATGTAAGTAACAACTTAAATATTCAAGAACTTAGAAATGGCAGTCATTATTTTGAACTATTTTCCTTTTGTTTTCAGATTCACAGTGAATTTGATCATTTTAGCTATAAGAACACATCTTGCCTGTCAGGGGCCTCCAAACATCCTAAGTGCTGCCCCCAAATTAACCCAGACCCTCAGCTCAAGGAAAAGATAGACAGCATGGTGTTATGTTTGCTTAGGACTTTTGTCTTCTTAGTTAAATATTTTTCAGTCCTTGCCTCAGAAATTGGAAAACACAATCGAAGTGACACAAGGCACATAGTATTCCAAGCTTATCTGTGAAATGGTAGCTAAAAACCATAAAATAATACTGCAAGTATTACTAGATAATTTTTCAAAGATATTCTTTGAGAACACAATGTACTAAAAGCTGTAAACTGTATTAATGTTATTTAACAATTGTGTCACATTTCCGAAAAGTGATATTATCATCATATAAACCTCATTGATAATAGCCTTTGGGTGGATTTTTTTTTTTGTCAGTAAAAGGGTGCAGTTCTGATTTAATATGGGGTATATTCAATACCAGACTGAATCACCCCTGTCCTTTGTCATGCCACCTACATCTGCCCCAAGAATGCTGCCAACAGGAGGACTACTGGTTACTCCCAGTCTCCTGGAACTCCTCCAAAATATTTTATAGAACCATACCTCCAAGAGCTGAAGCTTTTGGAAAGTGATTATCATGCTACTTACTGAATGACAATAAAACTGTCTATAATTAAACTTGAAATAAAAATAAAAGTGTTTATGGGATTTTAGCGAAATCTGGAAGTTGGGTCAAAGACACAGAAATACATGATAACATAATCCAAAAGATTTTTTAAATAAATAATTTGGACATGTGATTCTACTAAATGATAAATGGTGATTATATATTCACTCAGTTAAATTGTAACTAAATCCAACACAAGTAGGATTTTGTTTTTAAATATTAATAATTAATTTGTTGATGTCAATTTATAATTTATTTACTTGCTGCTAAGTCACTTCAGTCATGTCCAACTCTTTGTGACCCTATGGACTGTAGCCCACCAGGCTTCTCTGTCAATAGGATTCTCCAGGCAAGAATACTGGAGTGGGTTGCCATTTCCTTCTCTAATTTACTTCCTAAATTGTGCTTAAATGATTTGCAATGATTAAAAGATATACAACAACACCTCTTCTTCCTAAAGTCCAATAAGACCCCTTTAGAAATACCACCTGAGAAAAATCAGAGTTATGTTAATAGAGGCAGAGAGGAGTATAAGTTGGAGAGTGTAGTAGAAGAGGGATGTCTATTGAGTGGGCTATAATCAGGGGCTGCCAGAGGAGGGATTTCCAGAAATGAAAGAAAAATAAAACAGTCTTGACCCAGCTGAAGTCATATATTCTGTTGATTTCTGGTTAGGATGTGTTGGCTATTGCTTCCCCCAAGGTGACTAAAAAGTGAGCACTGTTATCCTGTGGATGGGATCCACTTTTACACCTGAACACTACATCTTGCATCAACTACACATTTTATATGTAGAATTTAATGGACTGTAACCCTCCAGGCTCCTTTGTCTATGGAATTCTCCAGGTAAGATTACTGGAACACCTGGGTAGCCATTCCCTTCTCTAATGGATCTTCCTGACCCAGGGATAGAACCTGGGTCTCCTGCATTGCAGGCAGATTCTTTACCATCTGAGCATCAGGAAAGTCCATATGGCTTTTAGGTAAACCTAACATTTACACACCTTTGTTTATTTTGTATTATATGATAGTGACTTTACAGGCGTGGGTTAAATTTTTCCCACTCCTAGAGTCATATGCTTCGGCCACCTCATGCAAAGAGTTGACTCATTAGAAAAGACTCTGATGCTGGGAGGGATTGGGGGAAAGAGGAGAAGGGGATGACAGAGGATGAGATGGCTGGATGGCATCACCAACTCAATGGACATAAGTTTGAGTGAACTCCGGGAATTGGTGATGGACAGGGAGGCCTGGCGTGCTGCGATTCATGGTGCCACAAACAGTTGGACACGACTGAGCGACTGAACTGAACTGAACTGAGAGTCATATATTGTAACATTTAAGAAAGTAGTCTCTGGAATCTAATTGCTTGAGTTCAAATTCCTACCTGTGTAACCTTTACCAAATTCCTTAACACTAGACCCCCAGTATTTTCATGTATAAAATTGAAAGCAATAAAAAGTGATTAAATATATGAACTCTGGAGAAAATGCCTGGTTCTAATGCTAATGTTTCTGGCTTATATTCTGTGCGACCTAAGGTAAAGTATTTAATTTTTCTGTGCCTGAATTTTCTCATCTATGAAATGGCGATTATAACAGCATCTATTTTAAACAATTTCTGAGCAAAATATAGTCTAAAGTACACACTAAATTATAAATTACGCTCAGTTGCCTTCCCAAAAGATCATATAAATTTTTCACTAGGCAAAAAACTTGATTTTTTTTTAATTCATTTAATTCATTATAAGCTCTAAGACCAGGACATAGTTTTGTTGCACTTTGAAGCATAGTCCTCCGCTGATTTTGAACCTCTTAGATAGCACTGCATCCTAGTGCTTAGCAAAGACATTATGTAATTATATGCTTTGCTGTGGGTAGTATGGAGGAGCAACAGTAAAGCAAATACTGCACATGTTTGTGACTACCCAGTGTTACTTAAACAGTCTTCCACATGGCCGGTCAATAGTTTGCCTTCTCAGCTGCTTTTGCAAATAAGACACAAGTGTAACCAGGCTTCACCAAAGATACCCACCAGTATGGAACTTCAATTTCTAAGAAAGCAATGTGAGAAATGAAGTACCAGAAATAATCCATTTTTTCTGAAGAGTATCAAGGATAGTCTCTTGATGAAAATGAAAGAGGAGAGTGAAAAAGTTAGCTTAAAACTCAATATTCAAAAAACTAAGATCAGGGCATCCAATCCCATCACTTCATGGCAAATAAATGGGGAAACAATGGAAACAGTGACAGTCTTTATTTTGGGGGCCTCCAAAATCACTGCAGATGGTGACTGCAGCTATGAAATTAAAAGACACTTGTTCCTTGGAAGAAAAACTATGACCAACCTGCTGCTGCTGCTGCTGCTAAGTCGCTTCAGTCGTGTCTGACTCTGTGCGACCCCACAGATGACAGCCCACCAGGCTCCCCCATCTCTGGGATTCTCCAGGCAAGAACACTGGAGTGGGTTGCCATTTCCTTCTCCAATGCACTTCGTCCAATGGACGAAAGTGAAAAGTGAAAGTGAAGTCGCTCAGTCATGTCCAACTCTTCTCGACCCCATGGACTACAGTCTACCAGGCTCCTCTGACCATGGGATTTTCCAGGCAAGAGTACTGGAGTGGGGTGCCATCGCCTTCTCTGTGACCAACCTAGACAGCATAATAAAATACTGAACTGAACTGAACTGACTGAGCTGATCAAGGATAGTGAAGTTGGTTCTCTCAGGGAAGCCTCTGGCATTACCCTCCAGCATCATGGGTGTCATTTGCTGGTTTCCAGGTCCCTGCAATGAATTCTTTGCTTCAGCAACTGCCACAGCTTTTGTACATATAGCTTCTATCTCTGACATCTGACCCTCTTGTAATCCTCTAAACTATCAAATATCCTTCAGTAAGTTTCATTTCTGTTTAAACCAGTCAGACTGTGTTCTATTGTTTGCCACTGAAAACTCTGAAACAAGTGAAGCAAGGTAGACAGGCACCTCTTCAGTATGAGAATCTATATCACAGACCATGAGCAAAGGATAGAAATCCATCACGTTAATCCCAACCTTGCCTACGTTAGTGCAGCTGTGAATTCAGATCACCTTTACTTGTATTTTTTAAATGAAAAACAATGGCCTCTTCCAAAACTATTACAGGAGTCCCCCCTTAATGCTAAAAAAAAAAAAAAGTGAATGCCTGAAACTACTCATAGTACCGAACCCTGCATATACTGTTTTTCCTATATATGCATACCTGTGATAAATTTTAATTTATAAATTTGGCACAGTAAGATTTTAACACCAAAAACTAAAACTAAAATAGAACAATTATAAGTTCCCTAGCGGTCTAATGGTAGGATGTGGTGTTTCCGTTGTGGAGGCCCAGGTTCTATCTCTGGTTGGGAAACCATCCCACATGCTGCATGCTATGTGGTACAGTCAAAATATTATCCAAAGTATACATGTATAACAATATACTGTAACAAAAAGTATGTGAATGTAGGCTCTCTTTCAAAATATCTAATTGTATAAATTTAATGCTTTTTCCATATTAAGTACTTATTGTGCTCTGTGGCCTTAAGGTGTGAGATGTGGAAGCAAAATTAGCTTGAATTTCTTTTGCCTCCTTCGAAATTTAACAAATAGAAGATTTGTTCTTACCATAGATCTTAGCAATCTCAAAGTACATTTTTCTCCTTACTAGAAAGTCTAGAACCCCCTACAGAAGTCTAGAACTTCTGTCTTTTCACTTAAAGGAAGCACTTTATCATTTTCCTTTAGCATATCTGAACTGCCTCATCACTTCTCTTTTGTCTTGGGGCCATGATTAAGTAAAATAAAAGTTACCTTGCAGTAAACATGACAGCTACTCAGTGACTAACAGGCAGATGATTCACATTCTGGGTGGGGCACAGCAGGACAGTGTGAGATTTCATTACACTAGCCAGAATGGTGCACAATTTAAAAATTAAGATATGTTTATTTGGAATTTTGCATTGAATATTTTTAAACCAAGTTTGACCATGGATAACTAAAACCATGAAGAATGAAATAACAGATAATGGTGGACCATGGTGCTTATGCTTTCACTTAAAATGTTAAGCAGTGAAAAATATAAATGAAGGAATAAAAATAAGGCAGTGTGATTATGCATGGCAGCAAGATTCATTGAGCTTAATGAGAGATATTTAAAGGTTATCCAGGAAAATTTTCTTCAACTTCAGCATTATTGACATTATTATTCTGGATCAGATAATTATTTATTGTAGTTAGTGGTCTTATGCATGTGACTGGTCTCTATCTGTTAAACGGCAGTGGAATCCTTGCCCCAACTAAACATATCTCCACAGATAACCAAACATCTTCAGAGTAGTGAGGAAACAAAAGGTTGAGAATGAATGATATAGGAACAAAGACAATTTTTAGTCAAACTGAGAAAAGAGTATGTAGGATACTCCCATGTATTCTACACCTGTCTATCCCATTTATTGATTCTCCTGTGGTTTGCTCATGACTTGTCTGCTCCCTTTATATATTCAAGCAATGAATTGGTCAGAGAAAATGAACAAGATAGTGGGAAAGGTAAGGACAAGTTAACTGAAACTCTTTAACAATTGATTCCATATAATAGAAGTTTGTGTGCTAGGCAGCCTATGATGAGTTTGGTAGTAGAGAATAACCAAAGAATAATAACCAAGACAGAATAATTAAGAAAGGCCTGCAGGAGTAGTGATGGTAACCTTTCGGCAGCAAGTGCCACCTCCTGTCATATAATCTTGCATTTTGAACTTTTAATCCATTAGTGAATTCTATAGTAAAAACCAGTTAAAATGCATATTTTTAAGACTTTTGTCCTAAAAATTTTTAAGTCTTTCCCACTATCCTGTACATTTTCTCTGACCAGAAATTGAACCCACACACCCTGCATTTGAAAGAAAAGTCTTGACAACCAGACCACCAGTTTCCTGGTGTGGGATGTAGGTTCAATTCCTTGTCAGGGAACTAAGACCTACAGGCCTTGTGGCCAAAAAACTAAAACATAAAACAAGAGCAATATTATAAGAAATTCAGTAAAGACTTAAATTTTTTTTAAATAAAAATGTGTATTTTCATTTCACAAAATTTCAAAATGTCCATATATAAAATGTATGTATGCATGAACATTACATATTATGTATATGCATGTCATATGTACACACACACACATATACATACTTATATGTGTGTGTATATATATAGTCTGTATAATCTATATATAGAGAGAGAGACATCTTGCAGTTTTGTGAAAATGTTTTTTTATGTTTGTTATCTTTAAATATTCCTCAGTTCAGTTCAGTTCAGCCACTCAGCCATGTCCGACTCTTTGCAACCCCATGAATTGCCACGTGCCAGGCCTCCCTGTCCATCACCAACTCCTGGAGTTCACTCAAACTCACGTTCATCAAGTCGGTGATGCCATCCAGCTATCTCATCTTCTGTCATCCCCTTCTCCTCCTGCCCCCAATCCCTCCCAGCAATGGGGTCTTTTCCAATGAGTCAACTCTTCACATGAGGTGGCCAAAGTACTGGAGTTTCAGCTTTAGCATCATTCCTTCCAAAGAACACCCAGGGCTGATCTCCTTCAGAATGGACTGGTTGGATCTCCTTGCAGTCCAAGGGACTCTCAAGAGTCTTCTCCAACACCACAATTCAAAAGCTTCAATACTTTGGCGCTCAGCTTTCTTCACAGTCCAACTCTCACATCCATACATGACTACTGGAAAAACCATAGCCTTGACTAGAAGGACCTTTGTTGGCAAAGTAATGTCTCTGCTTTTCAATATGCTATCTAGGTTAGTCATAACTTTCCT